>NC_062573.1:45787500-46087500 GCF_022837055.1 Prionailurus viverrinus | reverse complement strand
ATTTGACTTTCTGCCAGGCAGCCTGGAATTGGGGAATCACTTTGCAGACGGATCCCCATCCCCATTTTTATTTGACTTCCTTTCCCTCAGGTTGGAAGCAGAGAGTAGAGCAAGGAAAAAAAGTGCTGTGTTCTCTTTAAGAGCACTGTTCTTCCTGGTTCCCTCTTTAAAGGGGGAACAGGTGAGTCCTGATGGGATTATTTTGAGTTTCCAGGGCTCCCCTCTAGAATTAATCCCCTCCCAAGGAGGGAAGGACTCTTTGCCTGCACCCTGGCAGGAATTTTGATCTTTCCAATTCACAGGTAAGCCGACACTTTTGCTGAACGAAGATCTCCTAGATCCCAACTGGGGGAGGAAGCCTGACTGCTTCTGAGGCAAATCATGGCCATAATCATTTTCAAAGGTATCATTTTCACCTGGGAAGGGACTTGAGGAAGCAGCACCGCAGGTCATGAATATTTATGAGGGAGCCAAGAAAGCTTTTTCTTTCCTGCCGTGGTGGAAAGGGGAGCTGAAAGCTGCACCACAGATAGGTAACCAAGTAACCCCAGTCTGGGAGGAAGGAGAGCAAGGGTTCAAAGAGGGCAGAGAGAGTGTGGCAGCAAATTCCCACTAGCCTGGCTCTCCCTGGAAGCGGGGTGGCAGAAGTCCTGGCCCTCAGACTCTGCCTTAGAGGAAGTTGGAACCGGAAGAGGTGTTCTCTGTCACCTTGTATGGGTGTTGTGGGCGAAGTTTGATGAAGGGATCTAAAAGCACACTCACGGACCCTTGATACAGCCCAGTTTCAAACTTGCTTAGCTTTAAATTAATCTTTTGTAACCCAGGGTCAAATATCTAGAGGTAAGGAATTGGCCACCGTGACCTGATGCTCCCTAACATAGTGAGGACACCCCTTCACTGGGTGTCTTTACTTGGCAGGGTAAGAGTTATTATAAAACCCATGAGGGAAAATGGCTTCTCAAACTTTAGAGGCAGATTCAGGTAGTATTTGATTATTCTAACTGCTCCAGGGGAGTGAGGGTGGGGGTGGGAAAACTATGGGGTTGAGAAGCTGGGACTCTGGGTCCTAATCCAGTTGACTGGCATTTTGGGACTAGTCCCTTCCCCAACTCAGTGGTTCCCAAACTGCTTTTTAAAAAATATGCAATCCTTTTTTGTAAAGGAAATCTTATGAGGACCTTTGATATACAAAAACAGATCAAAGGGGTGCTGCTGCTGAAGGGGATGGGGGACGTGGAGTCCTGGAAGTCCACTCCTTTCTGTCCTTCCCTTAGGTGTGTGGTTGTGGGGTGGGGGGGTCGGCAGTAACCCTGGGTGCATTTGGGAGATCATGGGGTTCTTCAGAACAATTTGAAAACCAGTACTAAATGACCTCTGACGTAACTTTCAATTTTTGAAATCTCATGATTTAAAATGTCTTCCTTCTGAAGTGCTCATATTGATAACCGGCGTATTTGAGAGCAAAAGAGGAATGGGGGAGAAAGGGAGGGAGAAAGCCATCCTTGTAAATTTGGGTCTCACAGGGCAGGAGTCCCAGACTGGAAGAATGTCTCAGATGTTTCAGCAGCGTTCAGCATGCTGGGTCACTGTTTGTTTTGGCCTTTCTTGTCTGTGTGAAGCAGCAGGGTAAATGAATGTGCTTCATTTCCTCAGCAACAAGACTGGGTCCCTGGTGTTCCCTCCCCCAGTGAGCAACCAGAGGGAGTGACTGGGGTGTCATGGTGTTGTCAGGGACAGACTGCCTGCCAGTCGTACCAAATTAGGAAGAGGACTGACTGAGGATTCCTGGCCAAGCTGCATCACCGACGCTCAGCAAAATCAGTGGAAGTGTGTGTAATCCCGTATAGACTTAAGATGGTATGTGCTCTGCCAGCAGTGCAGGAAAAAGGATAATCAGGCGGGACGTGGTTCTTTAATAAGTGTAAAACTAAACATCATCAAAATCCTGCAACACAATACCAGGGGCTGGAAGTGGTTAGTGTTGTGATTACAGAAAGGGCATCAGTATAGGATGTCACTTCTCGCAAAGATCCAAGAAAACGTCTAGCAACTCGTTTTTATAAACAAAGCCATAGCACACTGGAGTTATTTCTATTTCAAACATATAGTCACACAGCCTTTATTTAGAACATGGGCAAGGGGATTGGAATGGTATATAAATCTGGGACAAGACTCAGTATTGTATGTTACTCCTCAGAAGAGCAAAATGCAAGACCCATTTTAAACAAATACAGGGCTGTTCAGCTCTGAAGCGTTGTTAATCTTTTCATTAAAAGGCGCAGTCGTTAAGTTCCAAATTCTTCCTCCAAAGATCAGATCCAGATTGTCCAGTTAATGAAACAATGGAGTAATTTCTACAAAAACCAGAAGAGAGATGTAGACAAATACTATGGAACAGATTACTATAGTCATGGACACCAGTGGATTTGACTGGAGCACACGACATGCACAGAGGCATATAGAATGTGGTATCTATAAGGAAAATATTAGAAGCAAAACTAGTGAGTAGAAGACAACATGAATCAAATGTCTTCTCTAGAGCCAACTACCCCTGTAGCTGCTAGGACACAGACCAGGTGTGTGTGCATGTTTGTGTGTGTGTAAGTTTCCTTTCCATTCCTGGCATCAGTTGAAGACACACAGTTGTGGCTTGTGATTGCCTCAACATGCTGTTTAGAGTAGTCAGCCTCTGGGGAACAAAAGGTATTTGATCTTCCCTCCTCTTCTGAAGTTCAGGCTACCTAAATGTAACTCTGCCTTGGCTTTGTGGCGTGAATATGCTAAACGGTTGGAAGCGTAGGCAGAACTTAAAATCCGTGGATGCCAGTTCATTGCTGGTGACCATGATTTCCCTCAGCGTAAGAATCTTGCAGACGAGAATAAGCTACATTTCCAGATGCACCAATGCCCTCTGAATGAGTTCCACGAGTGTGGAAGGTGGGGAAAGAATATGAAGGAGAGGCCTGTGTTATAAAAACTTGTGGCCGGCTCTTTTTCTGTATTTCCTCTGCTGTAGGTGTGAACCCATATGTAGTAGGAAGAGGAATGAGATATTTGTACTCACATAATCACGTGAGCTGATCAGTGGGAGAGGTAAGCACACCGCCAATGTGTACTTTTTGGCACCCACAAATACTTGTTGATGACATTCTAAGCATGAGGTATAGAAATCCCTGGCTTTTTTGAATTGTGTCAGGACATTTCTTTCATGCACTGATGAAAACTAGACTGTGCCAAAAACCCTTGAGTATTTCCTGTGCCTTTGGGGCACAGTCCATGAGTGGAAGGAATGTGGAATTAAAGGGGGGAAATTCACTTCATGGTGACCTCTGGCAGAACCAAATGTTCATGAATAAAGTTTTTGATTGATCTTGCACCTCTCTCGAGAAAACAGGGAGACTTTATAGACTGTTTATCACCAATCATTATGCAACATATCCTAACTTCCTAGAGGTGCACTTGTTTCAGGAGACATAAGCAGGGAAAGGTGAGTTTTCGTGGGCTCAACGGCAAAGTAGTCATAAGAAGTACTTGTATATGTTCTTTGTAAGTGGAATTAATAGTGCTATAATGCTGATTTCAAACATTGAGGCTTTGTCTGTCACTCTTGAGGATCAAATGGAACCAAGGAGTGTAAGCTGGTGGGCTGCTTTGCCATCAGAGAATCTTAGCTCATAGTTGGGTTAAGCCCTACAAGCATCCATCAAATCAGCATTTAATTCGAGGAAAAATACTGCTTGCTCTGCAAATGCAGTTTCAAAATAGTTCCCCTGTAAAACAAAAATTAAACAAAAAAACTCCCATGGGGCACCTGGCTGGCTCAGTCAGCAGAGCATGCCAGTCTCAATCTTGGGGTTGTGAGTTCAAGCCCCATGTTGGGGATATAGTTTAATTAAACACAAAGTTAAAAATAAACAAAAAGTTCCCCTAAACCACTATATCTCTCCAACCAGCTTTCTACTCCTTTCTATATAGACATTCTGGCACAAACTTACCTTGCCCTTACTGGGCAGAAATGATGCCTCTTCATCAAACTTTGTTATTATCGTACAGATCAGGGTCCTAATAGGAAACAGGTAGTATACTCAATTTGGGAAACTTGAGGAAAGTTTATTTATTTATTTATTTATTTTGAGGAAAGTTTAATATAGGGACTGCTTATAAAAGTGTTTGCAGATTGTAAGGAAACCACAAGAAATAGTGCAGAATGTCAGGGCTGTTAATAACTGGTTAAGTACCTCTATCCTGAACAGGTAAGGGGAAGGAGTGGCTGCTGGAACCTGAAAGGAAGTGATTGTGTGAAGAGTACCTCAGGTGACAGGAGATAGAGTGGACAGGTACAGTGAGCTGTCGGGTGATGCCAAGGGAATCACCCAGGGAAGAGGGAAGAAGTGTTGAGAAGGACTACATTGACCTCACTCTCCCCCCACCCCCCACCCCCAGTCATCTTCTGCTGGTGTTCCCACTGGCCAAACCCAATGGGAAGCCAGTGGTAAATCTAGACCAATGCAGGAGTCCTTACAGGTTAGCCTCCCAAGGCTTAGGGCAGGGTAGAGAAGATGGAAGGTGAATCTGGAGGGGCAGATGAGTGCTAACCAGTGTGGTGCAGCCTGAATTCAAACGCATAATCAAACTGATTAGCTATTGACCTTGGGCAGATTATTTAATTTATCTTAGCCCTCCCTCTGAGGAGACAGTTAGTTACATATCCTGCTCTACAGCCCCAATACTCTTTCCAACTCTAGTAAAAGGAGATGTTAAGGTTATGATTTCATAAGTAGGAAGACCCTAAATGACATTTATATTTACAATATTTACCAAAATATATGAACTCCATGTGCGTCTATATTACATTTTATTGCTTAATTATTTTATACTGTTATTTACTGTGACTACAAAATGTTTAGCAGCTTTATTGAGATATAACTGACATGCAGTAAACTGCACATACTTAAAGTATACAAATTGTTGACCTTGGCATATGTAGACAGCCATGATACCATGTCTACATCAAGGTAATAACCATATCTAGTGCCCCTGAAAGTTTCCCCATGCATCATTATAATCCCTCCCTCTGACTCTTCCCCATCCCCCCTTCACCACTTATTGATAAGCTTTCTATTATTATACATTAGTTTTCATTTATTAGAGTTTTTATAAGCACAGTCATATATACTCTTAAAATCCTGGTTTCTTTTAGCATACATTTTGTAATTTATCCATTGATGTTTTATTCCCTTATAATGCCAGGTACTATTCCATTCTGTAAACGTACCACAGTTTGTTCATCCACTTGTTTATCTGTCCAGATGTTGATGGATATTGGTTTGTTTGTTTTTTCCAGATTTTGACTGTTAAGAAATTCATAGGAGCAATGCTTTCATATCTTTTGGGAGAGCAGAATGGCTGTGTCCTGTGGTAGGGATATGTTAACTTTTGGGGAAACTGCCAAAATCTTTTCCAAACTGGTTGCACCATTTTACATTTCCAATAGCGGTATATTAGAATTCCAGTTCTACAGTAGCAGTTCCTCAAAAGAGTAAGGATAGAATTACCATATAATCCAGCAATGCCACTTTTGGGTATATATTAAAAACAACTGAAAGCAAGATATCAAAGAATACTTGCTAATGTTCATTAGCAGCATTGTTTGCAATAGCCCAGAGGTGGAAACAACCCAAGTGTCTATCATTGATTAAATGGATAAGCAAAATATGGCATAAAGTGGAATGGAATATTATCCAGCTTTTAAAAAAGAAGGAAATTCTGACAAATGTGACAATGTGGATGACTCTTGAGCACATTCTGCTAAGGGGAACAAGCCAGTCACAAAAAGACAAATATTCTATGATTCCACTTATATAAGGTACTTAGAGTAGTCAAATTCACAGGGACACAGAGTAGAATAGTAGTTGCCCGAGTCCGGGAAGACAGAGGAATGAGGAGTTGTTTAATGGGTATGTAGAGCTTCTCTTTTGCAAGATGAAAAGTATTATAGAGATGGATGGTGGTGACGGTTACATAACAATGTGACATATTTAACACTCCTGAACTGTACACTTAAAAATAACTAAGATGTACCTGGGTGAGTGGCTCAGGCAGTTAAGCATCTGGCTCTTGATTTGGGCTCAGGCCATGATCTCACAGTTCATGAGATCTAGCCCCCCATCTTCTGCACATTCAGCACAGAGCCTGTTAGAGATATTCTCTCTCTCTCTCTCTCTCTCTCTCTCTCTCTCTCTCTCTCTCCCTCCCTCCCTCCCTCCTCTCTCTCTTTCTGCGCCCCTCCCCTGCTCATGCACACATGCATGTTCTCTCTGTCTCAAAATAAATAAACATTAAAAAATCAGTTGAGATGGTAAATTTTATGTTATGTATATTTTACCACAATAAAAGTTAAAATATAAAAATATAAAATTTAAATTTAAAAAATTGCAGAAAAATGGGGCACCTGGGTGGCTCAGTCCATTAAGCATCCAACTCTTGGTTTCTGCTCATGTCACAATCTGACTTTTTGTGGGTTCGAGGCCTGTATCAGGCTCTGCACTGACTACAGAGCCTGCTTCGGGTTCTCTCTCTCCCTTTTTCCCTCTCTCTGCCTTTTCCCTGTCCTCTCTCTCTCTCTCTCTTCCAAAAAATAAACTAAAAAAGTTTTTTTTTTAATTTGCAGAAAAAATGAGTAGGCAGAGCTCTAGGAGGAAAACCAAACATCACTAAAGCCAAAGACTTGGTCACCAATGTAAATTGACGGCATTTGGATTGAATCTTCAGGTTTCAAGTTTCTTCAGGTTGCTGAACATAGTGTACACATCCACAAAGGTTGAGACCCTGGCAAGAACAGTAAGGAAAAAACACAAATTTCAATCAGCAGGACCTTATGGGGTATTCTAAAAAAGTAACACAAAATAACAATGTCCAAAAGTCAGTAAAGATGAACTAACAGAGATAAAAAACCAAAACAAAAATCCCAAATGCTACATCTTTAACTACTGTTTTTCCCTCAGTGTGTTTTACCAGGTCCTGTTCTTCCACCTAACTCTATATGTTATTTGTATAGCCTCTACTGTTAGTTCCCTCTTCTCACCCTACTACACTTCACTGGCGAAGACCTCACCTCCCACCATAGCACCCCCTCCACCCCCCCCCCCCCCGCCCCTGCCACGCACATGCAAACATACACTTTCTATTCCTGGCAGTCCTCCAAACATGACTCATAGTTTCATGGTTTCTTTGCAGATACTGTTCCCTCCATCAGGAATACACTTTCCCCAATCTATCTACCTGATGATACAGATGGTCCTTCTAAACTAAACTGAAACATCTCCTTTTCTGTGAAGAGTATCTTCTGGTTATATAACTAATGTATAAGAAGCTGTACTTCAGGGAAGTATTTACAGAATTTTTTTTTAATTTTTTTTTCAACGTTTTTTATTTATTTTTGGGACAGAGAGAGACAGAGCATGAACGGCGGAGGGGCAGAGAGAGAGGGAGACACAGAATCAGAAACAGGGTCCAGGCTCCGAGCCATCACCCCAGAGCCTGATGCGGGGCTCGAATTCACGGACTGCGAGATCGTGACCTGGCTGAAGTCGGATGCTTAACCGACTGCGCCACCCAGGCACCCCCTATGTTTTTTTTTAATGTTTGTTTATTCATTTTGAGAGAGGCAGCACACGAGTGAGTGGGGGAGGAGCAGAGAGAGAGAAAGAGAGAATCCCAAGCTGGCTCCATGCTGTCAGCACAGAGCGCAGTGTGGGGCCCGATCCCGGGTACTGTGAGATCATGACCTGAGCCAAAAACAAACACTGGATGCTCAACCCACTGTACCACCCAGGTGGCCCCAGAATAGTTTTTTTAAGTATATAATTTTAAGTCACTGTTGCATTTGTGGAGAGGAAAAGATAAAAAAAACAGAGCATGTTTTTTATACATTTAATAAAGTGTATGTTTAGAAGATTTTATTTTAATTTTTTGATGTTTTTATTTATTTTTGAGAGAGAGAGAGGGAGCACAAGTCAGGGGAGGGAACAGGGAGAAGAGGACCAAGGATCGAAGCAGACTCTGTGCTGACAGCAGCAAGCCTGATGTGGGGTTTGAACTCACAAACTGTGAGATCATGACCTGAGCCGAAGTCAGTCACTCAGCTGACTGAGCCACCCAAGCCCCCCTGTTTAGAAGATTTTCAAAGATTTTTGTTAGAAAAAAATAAATTGCCATTTAAAATCATTGCCCCTCAGGGCGCCTGGGTAGCTCAGTCGATTGAGCATCTGACTTGGGTTCAGATCATGATCTGTGCCACATCAGGCTCTCTGCTTTTAACCCAGAGCCTGTTTTGAATCCTCTGTCCCCCTCTCTCTGCCCCTCTCTCTGAAAAACAAACAGACAAAACAAAATAAAGCAAAACAAAAAGCTATCCATCCAAAATGATTAGCATTTAAAAAAAAATAGAAGAAACTCTGTTAATGGATTAGTGCTATTTAAAAGAATAATGTTTGGGCACTAAAAAATCAGATCTGCATTCTAGAACAAAATGAAATGCCCATGAAGAGAAATGGAAAATCAGAAGAGCCAAGTGCTAATGTAGAAAATATAAGACTACCTTGAATTCATTTTAAACACCTCCTATTCAATATCATTCCTATGAAATGTTTAATTTGGCTTATCCAGTTTGGTCATAATACTAGCCTAGAAGAATAAAAAATCAATGGCCAGATTTGGAAGATGAAGTTGGGAGAACACAGCCAAATAAAGATACATGAAGTATTTTGTTGCTTTGCATCTAATGCATTCTCAATTTTTTTTTTTTAATTTATTCTTCCTACTGTGCCTTACCCCATATTCAGCTGGTTTATTCCCAGGGTGTAACTATATTAGAGCACTCTTACTTGGGTGTGGTTTTCTTTCTCTGGAAGAACTTCAAAAGTAGCAGGCAGTAGGAGCCTGGGGTTGAATCTCTTCGTAACCATGACACCTTGGCACAAAGAGACTTACCACTTTAAGCAGCTACAACTTTTAGCAGAATAAGACTTAGCAGTTATTTAAGGAGCGGTTAGCATGAGGATTGATGACAGTATTTTGGGAATCCTGGCTGAGTAGTTAGGATACTGTTATTTAGAAGACAAATATTAAAGCCTTTGGCCTTGGCCCCAAATAAAATTAGTAAGCAGTTTACTATCATCAGCTGAACTACTAATATTTTACCTCTACCAGGTATTGTACATCTCATTTCATTTGGTCCTCCAGATTTCTGTAAGTGGATATTATTCTGTTTTTGAAGGAAAGCAGATCAAGGCTCAAGAAGCTTAAGTGAGTTACTCCAATTAGTGCAGAAGGGTAATTTTAACCAAGGTTCTTTGGTTCTAGTGTTCTTCTGCTTTATTACGATGGTTCATCCTCTATGTCTATTGGAGGTCCTGTGAACTTGAGTATCTTTTTAAAGCTCCCATGGTGATTGAGATGTTTAGTGAGGTGTGAAGACACTCATTTAACTAAGGTGTAAGGGTTTTAATCAGCTAATCCTGCCAGGAATACAGTAAAGTATTTATATTTCAAAAAGCAAACATTGGGAATTGGCAACGTTGAACACAAAATGACTTATAATGATTAGTGAGTTTCATTCACTGAAGGGATATTCCTGAGGGACGCCTAGAGGATCTTAGAAGAAGTCCTCAAATTATACAAGAGAGGCAGATTAGGCTATGTCTTCCCTTCTCTTCCCTGTTTGTTTGTTCCATTCTTCATCTATGGCTTCTCTGTTTCTCAATAAATTATCAACTTCACATAAGTATTGCTTCAAAACAAAGTTTCTTAGTTCCTAAAAATTTCCTTCAGTGTTTAATTGATGAGAAGCCTTAAAATCATAGAGGACTTCTTAGAACTATGTTTCTGAATGGGAATAGTTTAAAATTTTAGGTAGGAATCTCTCCTGGTTTTCTCTTTATGCTTGGAGTTCAGAAAGTCTGGCAGTTAGTGTCTAGGGATGTTAGGAGCTAGGCCTGGATTGGCAGTGGGAATTCTCCATCTTTCCTTCAATTCAGGGAAATGATCATTTATTATTCACCATCATCGTTTACTACTCTTTTGCATTATTTCTTCCCTCCCATTTTCTTATTTCACTCTTTTAGGAGCATCCTTGAGATGGATATAGAATCTTTGGCACTATTATCTTTTTTTTCCAGTCCACTTTCATTGAAATACACTTGACATATAGCATTAGCTTAAGATGTGCAATGTAATGATTTGATATATGTATATATTTCAAAATGATTACCACAACAAAATTATTTTAAAAAAATCACCTCATGGAAAAACACATACTCTGAAAACTATAGAATATTGATGAAAGAAATTCAAGAAGATGCAAAAAAAAAATGGAAAAAACATTCCATGCTCATGGATTGGAAGAACAAATATAGTTAAAATGTCTATACTAAAATCTACAGAATTAATACAATCCCTGTGAAAATACTAACAGCATTTTTCACAGAACTAGAACAAACCTAAAATTTGTATGGAACCACAAAAGACCTTAAATAGCCAAAGCAGTCTTGAAAAAGAAAAGCAAGCAGTGCCTTGTGGCTCAGTCCGTTAAGCATCCTGGCTCTTGATTTTGGCTCAGATCATGATCTCACAGTTTGTGGGATCAAGACCCACGTAGAGCTCTGTGCTGACAGCACAGAGCCTGCTTGGGATTCTCTCTCTCTCTCTGCCCCTCCCCTGTGCGTGTGTGTGCGCCCGCGCGTGCACGCGCACACATGCACTCTCATATATAAACATTTAAAAAAGCAAAGCTGGAGGCCTCACAATTCTGGACTTAAAGTTATATTACAGAGCCGTAGTAATCAAAATAGTATGGTACTGGGATAGAAAATAGATACATAGATCAATGGAACAGAATTGAAAATCCAAAGATGAACCCATAATTATATGGTCAATTAATCTTCCATAAAGTAAGAAAGAATATCTAATAGGAAGAAGATGATATCTTCAATAAATGGTTTTGGGAAAACTGGACCATTCTCTTTCACTATAAACTAAAATAAGTTGAAAGTGGATTAAAGACCTAAATGTGAGACCTAAAGCCATAAAAGTCCTTGTAGAAAGCACAGGCAGTAATTTCTCTGACATTAGCCATAGCAACTCTTTTCTAGTTTTAGGTCTCCTGAGGCAAGGGAAACAAAAGCAAAAATAAACTATTGGGACTATATAAAAATAAAACTTCTACACAGCAAAGGAAACAACCAACTAAACTTAAAGGTAGCCTATGGAACGGGAGAAGATATTTGCAAATGACCTATCCTATAAAAGGTTAGTATCCAAAATATATAAAGAACTTATAAAACTCAACACTTCAGAAATGAATAATCCAATTTAAAATGTGCAGAAGACACGAATAGACATTTCTCTAAAGAACACCTATTAACACACATGTTAATAGACACATGAAAAGATGCTCACCATTACTTATCATCAGGGAAATACAAATCAAAACTACGAGATATCACCTTACACCTGTCAGAATGGCTAAAATCAGCAACCCCAGAAACAATTCATGTTGGCAAGGATGTGGTGGAAGGGGAACCCTCATGAACTGTTGGTGAATGCAACTAGTGCAGCCACTGTGGAAACAGCATGGAGGTTCCTCAAAAAGTTAAAAATAGTACTGCTTTATGATCCATCAGTGGCACTACTAGGTATTTACCCAAAGAATACAAAAATACTAATTCAAAGGGATACATGCATTCTGATGTTTACAACAACATTATTTACAATAGCCAAATTCTGTAAATAGTCCGAGTGTCCATCAGTTAATGAATGGATACAGAAGATCTGGTGTATATACATACAATGGAATATTATTCCACCACAAAAAAGAATGAAATCTTCCTATTTGCAACAACAGAACTAACGAGTATTTTGCTAAGAGAAATAAGTCAGAGAAAGACAAACACTATATGATTTCACTTATATGTGGAATTTAAGAAACAAATGAGCATATGGGGAAAAAAGAGGGAAGAGAGAGGCAAACCAAGAAACCAGCCAATAAAGAACAAACTGATGGTTACCAGAAGGGAGGCGTGTGGTGGGAAGGTGAAATAGGTAATGAGGATTAAGGAGTGCATTAACTGTGATGAGAACAGGGTGATATATGAAAGTGTTGAAACTAATATTAGACTGTATGTTAACTAACTGGAATTTAAATAAGAACTTGAAACAAACCAAAATAAAGAAGATGTGTGTGTGTGTGTGTGTGTGTGTGTGTGTGTGTATGTATATATATATATACACACACACACACACACACACACACACACACACAATGGAGTATTCAGCCATTAAAAAAAGAATGAAATCTTGCCATTTGAAATAGCTTGTATGTAGCTGGAGAGTATAATGCTAAGTGAAATTAGAGGGGCACCTGGCTGGCTCAGTTGGTAGAACATATGACTCGTGATCTTGGGGTCATGAGTTTGAGCCCCACATTAAAGGTAGAGTTTACTTAAAGAAACAGATAGACAAATACTATATGATTTCACTCATATGTGGAATTTAAGAAAGGAAACAAATGAGCAAAGGAAAAAGCAAGAGATAAGCCAAGAAACAGACTCTGAACTATAGAGAACAGAGTTACTAGAGGGGAGGTGGGTGGAGGGATGGGTGAAATGGGTGATAGGGATTAAAGAGTATACTTGATAAGCACTGGGTAATGTGTAGAATTGTTGAATCACTATATTGTACACCTGAACTAATATAGCACTGTATGTTAACTGTACTGGAATTAAAATTTAAAAATTAATGAAAAATACAACATCTTATATAGTTATAAATTTTTTTATTATGGTAAGAACTTTTTGATCTAGTGTCTTAGCAACTTTTCAATATCCAATACCGTATTGTTAACTATAGATACCATGATGGACATTACCTCCTTAGAAATTATTTATCTTATAACTGGAAGATTGTACTTCTGACCATCTTCACACATTCCTCCAACTCCCACCCGTGGCAACTACGAATCTGTTCTCTGTTTCTATGAATTTGGGTTTTTAAAAAAATGTTTATTTATCGAGAGAGAGAATCCCAAGCAGACTGTGCTGTCAGTACAGAGCCCAATGCAGGGCTTGATCTCATAAACCATGAGATCATGATCTGAGCCAAAATCAAGAGTCAGAGGCTCAATCAACTGAGCCATCCAGGCAGCCCTGGGGTTTTTTTTTGGGTTTTTTTTAGATTCCACATAAAAGTGACATTACAGTATTTGTCTTTCTTGAACCTGACTTATTTTGTTTAGCATAATGCCCTCAAGGTCCATCTATGTTTTCAAAAAATGGCAAGGTTTTTTCTTTTTTATGGCTGAGTATTATTCCATTGCATGTGTGTGTATCACAGTTTCTTTATCCATTGATGGATGCTTAGGTTGTTTCCATGTCTTGGCTATTGTAAATAATGCTGCAATGAACATGGGGTGCAAATATCTCTTCAATATAGTGATTCCATTTCCTTCAGATACATATCCAGAAGTGGAATTTCTAGATCATATGATAGTTCTATTTTCAATGTTTTGAGGAACATCCATTCTGTTTTCCATAAAATACCAGTTTACATTCCCACCAACAATGCATGAGGATTCCCTTTTCTCCATATCCTTGTCAACACTTATTTGTTGTGTTTTTTTTTTTAACATTTATTTATTAATTTTTTTTTGGGGGAGAGAGAGAGACAGAGCATGAACAGGGGAGGGGCAGAGAGAGAGGGAGACACAGAATCGGAAGCAGGCTCCAGGCTCTGAGCCATCAGCCCAAAGCCTGACGGGGGGCTCGAACTCACGGATCGCGAGATTGTGACCTGGCTGAAGTCAGACGCTTAACCGACTGCGCCACCCAGGCGCCCCTTATTTGTTGTGTTTTTAATGGTAGGCATTCTAACAGCTATGAGGTGATATTTCATTGTGGTTTTAATTCACATTTCCCTGATTATTAGTGATGTTGAGCACCTTTTCATGTACCTGCTGGCCATTTTATATCTTATTTTTAAAAACGTCTATTAAGTTTCTCTGCCCATTTTTTAATTGGAAATATTTTTTTTTGCTATTGAGTTGTATAAGATCTTTATACATTTTTAACATTAACTCATCAGAAGTATTTTCTTACATTCTGTAGTTTGCCTTTTCATCCCATTGATGGTTTCTTTTGCTGTGAAGAAGCTCTTTAGTTTTAATATAGTCCCACTTGTTTGTTTTTTTCTTTTGTGGCCTTTGCTTTGGTTTCAAATCCAAAACATTATTGCTAAGATCAATGTCAAAGAAACATTTTCTTCTATGTTTCCCTCTATGTTTTCTTCTAGGAATTTTATACTCTCAGGTCTTCGGTTCAAGTCTTTAATCCATTTTGAGTTGGTTTTTGTATATGACATAAGATAAGAGTCCAATATCATTCTTTTGCATATGTCCAGTTTTCCCCAAACCATTTATTAAATAGACTATTTTTTCTCTTTTGTATATTCTTGGCTCCTTTGTTATGAATTGGCCAGTATGTGTGGGTTTATTTCTGGGCTCTCTCTGCTGTTGACTTAAGTGTCTGTTTTTACATAAATACCACACTATTTTGATTACTATACCTTTATGATATAATTTGAAATCAGGAAATGTGATGTTTCTAGCTTTGTTTTCACTTCTTTCCCCTCAAGATTGCTTTGGCTATTTTGGATCTTTTGTGACTTAATACAAGTTTTAGTATTGTTTACTCTATGAGAAAAATGCTATTGGAATTTTGATAGGAATTGAATTTAATTTGCAGATCATTTGGGGTAGAATGGACATTTTAACAATATAAATTCTTACAATCCATAAACAAAGAATACCTTTCCATTTGTGTCTTCTTAAATCTCTTTAATCAGTATCTTACAGTTTCTAGTGTAAAGATCCTTCCCCTACTGGGTTATATTTTATTCTTTTTGATGCAATTGTAAATGGGATTATTTTCTTAATTTTTCTTTTTGATGGTTGTTACTGTATAGAAACACAACTCAGTTTTGTATATTGATTTAGTATACTGTGTCTTTACTGAATTCAATAGTTCTTTTTTTTTAATTTTTTTTTCCAACGTTTTTATTTATTTTTGGGACAGAGAGAGACAGAGCATGAATGGGGGAGGGGCAGAGAGAGAGGGAGACACAGAATCGGAAAGAGGCTCCAGGCTCTGAGCCATCAGCCCAGAGCCCGACGCGGGGCTCGAACTCACGGACCGCGAAATCGTGACCTGGCTGAAGTCGGACGCTTAACCGACTGTGCCACCCAGGCGCCCCTGAATTCAATAGTTCTAACAGTTTCATTGGTGGAGTTTTAGGGTTTTCTGTATATAGTCTTGTCATCTGCAAATAGAGGCACTTTTACTTCTTCCTTATTTTTTTTTAAGTTTATTGATTTATTTTGAAAGAGAGAGAGAGGAAGAGACGGATAATCCCAAGTAGTGTCCGCACTGACAGCAGAGAGCCCAATGCAGAGCTCGAACCCACAAACCATGAGATCATGACCTGGGCCAAAGTCACTCAGCCAACTGAGCCACCCAGGTGCCCCAGCTTCTTCCTTTTTGATTTGGATGCCTTTTACTTCTTTTTCTTGCCTAATTGCTCTAGCTAGGACTTACAGTACTGTATTGAATAAAAATGGTGAGAGTGGCCATCCTTGTCTTTTTTCTGTTATTAGAGCAAATGATTTCAGTGTTTCACTGTTGAGTATGGTATTAGCATATATGTTATATATGGCCTTTAGTATGTTGAGGTATATTCCTTC
Organism: Prionailurus viverrinus; assembly: GCF_022837055.1. Taxonomy (NCBI): domain Eukaryota; kingdom Metazoa; phylum Chordata; class Mammalia; order Carnivora; family Felidae; genus Prionailurus; species Prionailurus viverrinus. The sequence continues at coordinate 46,071,710 of NC_062573.1, read as the reverse complement.
TATAGACACTTTGAAAGGTTTTATCATGAATTGATGAATTTTGTCAAATGGTTTTTCTGTCTCTATTGAAATGATCATGTGCTTGTTATCTTTTGCTTTGTTAGTGTAGTGTAGCACATTGATTGATTTGTAAGTATTGAAACGTCCCTGAATCCCTGGAATAAACTCTATTTGATCATGGTGTATAATCCTTCTAATGTATTGTTGGCTTTAGTTTGCTAATATTTTGTTGAAAATATTTGCATCTATGTTCATCAGGCATTTGGCCTGTAGTTTTCTTTTCTTATGCTGTCCTTCATAAAGTATTTTTGGAAGTGTTATATCTTCTATTTTTTGGAAGAGTTTGAGAAGGATTGGAATTAATTCACCCTTAAATGTTTGGTAGAATTCACAAGTGAAGCCATCTGCTCCTGAACTTTCTTTTGTTAGGAGGTTTTTGATTACTTATTCAATCTCCTTACTAGTAATTGTTCTGCTCAAATTTTCTATTTCGTCATGATTCTGTCTTAGTGGGTTATATGTTTCTAGGAATTTTTCCATTTATTCTAGATTGTCCATTTTGTTGGCTTACAACTATTAATAGTAGCCTATTATGATCCTTTGTATTTCTGTGGTATTAGTTGTAATGTTTCTTTTTTCATTTCCATTTTCATTTGAGTCATCTCTCTTTTTTTTTCCTGGTAAGTCTACCAGGTAAGGCTTGTCTATTTGGTTTGTCTTTTAACAATACAGCTTTTAGTTTCATTAATCATTAATCTTTTCTGTTGTATTTTTTATATCTTTTTAAATTTCTTTCTCCCTGACCTTTGTTATTTCTTTCCTTCTACTGGCTTTAGGCTTGGTTTGTTCTTTTTCAAGTTCCTTGAGGTGTAATGTTAGGTTGTTTATTTGATCTTTGCTTTTTCCATGATGTAGGTGTTTATTGCTATGAATTTCCCTCTTAGAAGTGCTTTTGCTGCATCCCATAGGTTTTGATTGTTATATTTCTATTTTCATTGGTCCCAAGATATTTTTTTGATTTCACTCTTGCTTTCTTCTTTGGCGTATTTGTTGTTCAGTATCCTATTGTTTAATCTGTACATATTCATGAATTTTCCAGTTTTCTTCTTGTGATTGGTTTCTCATTTCATACAATTATGGTTAGAAAAGATGCTTGATATTATTTTACTCTTCTTAAATTTATTAAGATTGTTTTATGGCCTAACACATGATCTATCCTGGGGAATGTTCCACATGTGCTTGAGAGGAATGTATTCTGTTGTTGGACGGAATATTCTATAAATGTCTAAGTCCATTTGGTCTAATGTGTCATTTAAGTTCAATGTTTCCTCATGGACTTTCATGCCCAAATTCAAGAATGGTTAGTAATGGTGTCATAATTTGAAGCCATAGTCTCACTCTAGAGCCTGTGATAGAATATTAAATTGCTCCTATGATCTTTGCCCCCTGGTGGTACTTCCACAATTATGATAGGCTTCATGGAAAAAGACATTTTACAGATACAATTAAGGTTCTAATCAGTTAATCTTGAAAGGAAATTATTTGAGTGGGACTATTGTTGAATTTTTTTAAAGTTTATTTATTTTGAGAGAATGTGTGCATGTGAACAGGGAAGGGAGAGAGAAAGGGAGAGAGAGAATCCCAAGCAGGTGCCACACTGTCAGCATAGATCCTAATGCAGGACTCAGCCTCATAAGCCGTGAGATCATGACCTGAGCCAAGATCAAGAGTCAGATGCTTAACCAACTGAGCCACCCAGGCGCCCCTCTTATAAATGCTTTAAAGATAGAAATGTCTTATGGCAGGTGACAGAAGAAGTCATAGAGATTCAGAATGTAAAAAGAAATCTGTATACCATTGTTTTGCTTAAGAATGGAGGGATCCACATGAAAAAGGATTTGGTGCCCTGGAGGGATCCACATGAAAAAGAATTTGGTGCTACTAGCAAGAAAATAGGGACCTGGAAAGAGGTAAATTCTCCCAACAGCCTGGACAAACTTGGAGAGGGATTCCTCCCCAGTATCCTAGCTGACACCTTGGTTCTTGTGAAACTCTGAGCAGAGAACCCAGTTGAGCCATGCTGGACCTCTGACTTGCACAACTATGAGCTAATGGGTATTGTTTAAGACACTAAATCTGAATAATTTGTTATGTAGCATAGAAAACTGACACATGGCCCATGTTATTAACCCTGACAGTTACAAAGGCCTCTCTTTCCTTAAAATCCCATATGAAGTGTCCCTCACCTCATCTTGTTCACTTCCCTTTGGGCTTCTTCTGGCTTTCTGATTTCCAGTCATGGTGGCCCTTTTCTAATTGTTGATGTACTTCATTCCTTCTTTGCTCAGGACTAATGTATGTGCTGTCCCCTCCGCCTGGAAAGTTCTACCAACCCACTCCATCCTCCTAACCAAGTCCTTTGCATCCTTCATAATACACAAACATAAATACATATAAACATATGTATTTATATGTTATATGTATATTATGTACAAACATAATACATAAAACACCACTTCGCCAGGGGAAAACTTCTTTGATGCCTCAGACTAGGCCGAGTGCTTTCATATGACCCTCTATCTTGGCTTTCTTAGCTCTTGTACTATTTGTAAATATACTTGTATGATTTCTTTTGATAAATGTCTCAGTTGGCCTCCCTTCTATTCTCAATCACAGCATCCTATTCAGAACCATCAAAACAACTTTCTCAATTTTTATTTTTATATTTGGTCATTTGCTTTCTTCTTTATTGTAAATCTTCTCAACTTAGACTCTAAGTTTGTTGAGGTCAGACACCAAGTGCATGTGCTCACCATTGCATCCTCTGTGCTTAACTCATTACCAACCCTGGGCTGGCTGGCATTGGGCAACCCATTTTAATCAGTGAATGAGAAAACTGGGAAGCATGCAGAGAGATCCTAATCTCTCATTTCTCTCTGTCTCTGTCTGTCTGTCTCTCCATCTCTCTCTCTGTCTCACACACTGAGTTACACACCCTACACACTGTTGCCAACTCTATTATGGGGCCAAGTATAGTTTCATTTGTACATTCACTCTTTGCTTTGCATTTTTTTCTGCCAATTAGGAACTTTTTTTTTTGTAAGTTGGCTGCAAGGTGGTTAAAACAATAAGACAACTTACTGGATTACTGCATGAGGTATCTGAATCATGCTCACTCTATTTCAACCATCTATCCTTTTACAAAACCAATAGGTTAGCTTGTAAAGCATTTAGAAAAGAGATATAAATTGTGACCATGGGGGAAATCTTAAGATAAAATAGACTGGAAACTAGGAACACTGAGTTTGAACTTTAGCTGGGCTGGAACTATTATTAACTTCTCAAGGTCTATGTGTCGAATCAGCATTTGAGACTAGATGTATATGAGGTTCATTTTAAAATCTAATTTTCCAAAGTTGTGTACCCATGACTGCTTAATTTGGCAATACTATTTTGAACTTATTATTTCATGGAAGTAACTTGTATGTGATTAAAAAACAATCTACAAGACTAATAACCTTTATAGACACATCTCACTTAATAGTAAGGAATGGATGAGTTACAACAATGTTGGCATTGTGAATTTTTACTAAGTAACTCTGCTTTTCCTTCATCTCTACTAGCCAATTGTAGATATGACTCACTAGAAACAGTATCCCAAATAATATTAATGCTAATACTAAAATATTGATAAATGCTATGTAGAAATAAAAATAAGACACAATGAAATGAACAAATACACAATTTTTTTTTTACATAAATGTTCATGACTTAGAGAATTTTCAATTCCTTAAGCTCTATCTGACCCTTTTTCTTCCGTCAGTCTCAAATTACCTTACCCCATACTACTTTAAACCAAACTAATTTTCCACATTTTCCCATAACAAACATTTTTCCTGTGTATCTTGCTCAGCTTTATCTAGTGATCTTGACACAGTTGGAGACTGTTTATTCAGTCATGTATCTGACAGACATTTATTGAGGTTCCACTTTTTTGTCAAGCAAGAGAAGATAGGAGCACATTAGAAGGAACTGCTTACTAACATTGTCATATTGACCCTTTTCACAGAATATATTCTGAGACTTATTGCTGTCTCCTACCAAGCTAATGTCTGACAGTTATCAGGAAATATGTAAATTCTTAAATATTGTTATATTTCCAACATTAGCCCAACTTACAAAGTTCATAAGGGAGACACTAAGGATTCTGGGAAAGGAATCCACAAATTCCATGGAGTAGGGGAGTCAGGGAGTAGCTTCTGTTAGCAGTATATGCCTTGCTATTGGACTTGCAGACATTACCTGTCACTTGTGCTGTCATAACCCTGATAAAGTGGGCAGGAATGATCAACGATGGAAGAGTAAGCCTTGATGCAGTGGGAGGATCTGACTGATTGAAAAGAATGAGACTGATGTGGAGAATAAGGGTGGAAACGGGGTAAAAAGGACACCCTGCATAAACTCTTTGAGCCTTCCTCCCCTCCTCTGCCCTTAAGTAAATAGTACGCCTATATTTCAGTATTTGCATTCCAAAATAGTTATTCAAAAGAATGTTTTGAGATGCGTATGTGTGTGTGTACGCAAATATAGGTATAAAAGTGATTATGTATGCTATAGGTGTCAAGGAATTCCTTCAAGGAGTTGCAAATTGCAGACTATAATCAGACTGCAGGCTGTTTTAATTTTCCATATGACAATATGGTTGCTTTTTTTTTTTTTAATTTTTTTTTTCAACGTTTATTTATTTTTGGGACAGAGAGAGACAGAGCATGAACAGGGGAGGGGCAGAGAGAGAGGGAGACACAGAATCGGAAACAGGCTCCAGGCTCTGAGCCATCAGCCCAGAGCCCGACGCGGGGCTCGAACTCACGGACCGCGAAATCGTGACCTGGCTGAAGTCGGACGCTTAACCGACTGTGCCACCCAGGCGCCCCCAATATGGTTGCTTTTAATGCGATGATTATTATTTCTTTCTAGTGTCTATACCTCGGTTGATTTTAGAGGCAAATTATTTAAGTGAATATATGTTCACTTTTATATATTTATATTCACTTATATGAAACCTGTAAGGTTTTTTTATTTTGAGAGAGAGAGAGAGCGTGAGCGGAGGAGGAGCAGAGAGAGAGAGAGAGAGAGAGAGAAAATCCCAAGCAGTCTCCACACTCAGCACAGACCCCCCATATGGGGCTGGACCTCACAACTGTGAGATCATGACCTGAGCTGAGATCAAGAGTAAAACGCTAAACTGACTGAGCCACCCAGGAGCCCTGAAACCTGTTAAGTTTACTGCATCTTTTTCCATCCTTACATCAAACTCCTTTCTTAAACAGTGTAGAAAATTTTGGAAAGTGCTAAACTTGTACTTCACCTCTAAGAATTGCTTATCTCAAATTTACATGGAGAAAAATGTAATTTTAAGAAGTTCAGGATGTTTCAAGTCTTTGTTACAAATCAGCAGAGGAACTGGAATTCTAGTGTATATGATACATAGAAAATAATGTAAAATGACTTAATTCTGAATTGGGATAGTCATTGGGGCTTATATTCTACAAGGGACTAACCCCTATCAATGTTCACTCTGGTAGACTGAACTGAAAAATTATGGTTAACATTTGTCCTCTCTAAATAGAATGTATTAAGGAAATCTAAGTTTGTTGTTTTGAAATATTTTTAGTCCATATTAAGAACATTAGTTGATATATACAATTCTAATTAATTAGTATACTCTAGTTATTAGTATATACTCTAATTTTTAATTTTTAAGTAGAGGTAATTCTACAATAAAAGTAATATATGCAGGCTATTAACATTTTTCAGAGTATTGAAAAATAAAAGGCAGGCAGAATTGGGGGGAATCCCATGGACTTTTTATATTTGGGTTCAACCCAGCCACTTGTCACATCTGAAATTTCATAAAGACAGAAGCAAAGTCCAAAAGGGATTGTGATTTGCATCATCTGTGAACCACTTATTGCAAGAAATAACTCCTTCAAGGAATTGTAAATTATAGACTACAACCAGACTACGTTCTGTTTTCATTTTCTACTCGACAATACGTTGTGGCTGATCTTTTCTCAGTGTCTGTTATTTTCCTCATTGTTCCTATCCCTCTATTGATTTTAGAGGAATGGTCTTTTTGACATTTGAACAAATGCAAAGAAATGTTTGTAAAGTAAAATGCTATAATACACGAGGATGCAGGGACAATGTTAGAAACCCTTATGGATTACCTCGCTTGGTGGCCATGATTTAATTCACAGAGCTGTTTGACCTGGCATGCAGAAATCTGATGGAAGAGAAAAGTCTAGCACTCCTACAGATTCCAAGTTATTCTCAGAAATGCTTCTCTGTATCTTGAATGTATAGTGAGTCTCCATGGAAAGCCCATGTGTAAACGTCTCTATATTAGCTAACACTGTAATTTAGGGGTAAGGCTGATATAAATCAAGCTAAGTTATTATTCTTATATATGAACGATATTTTTTCAGATTTTATTTTCCTTTTATGTTGGTTTGGTAATAAAGCCAAACACAGTAATTAACACACAACATTAATAAGTCCCATGGCTAATTTCCCTTCAAATTCAAAGACATACCAAGAAGAAAGTGAATTTTGGATTTTGTCATGTCTATATCCCCGAAGTAGCTAAACTACAAAATTTTAAACTGTCTTTTAAATCTGAATAATTGACTCTAAGCTAGAGATTTCGTTGGCTAAATTCTGTCCCAAATCCTTTTTTTAAACTACTGAGTTTATAACTACCTGAAAACAAAGAGTGATAAGGAAAGTGCTGACAATGGTGTAATTTACAAGAGTGGCGTTTGGGGGCTTTTTAAACTATAATGTGGCTGGGAATTAAGAATCTTGGGTTCTTTCGTCAGTCTTGCTACAGACTCCCTTTTGTAACCTTGGGCGAGTCGCTTGACCTTCTTTGTGGCTCAAATCTCCATGGGTGTCCTCTGAAAGAGAGTTGTGGCTTTAAACTAACAAGATGGAAGGTGCTTTGAAGGTGCAGAGTATCATAGCCTTTCCACGACTCTCTGGTTTTATTTTTTTCATGAAGATTATTAACATTTGGCAAAGAGTCATTACTTGACAATTTATTATCCTGTTCAAATCCAGGTAGGTTAAAAGTTTAAACTTTTTATACCAAAAGTCAAGTCTCTTGTGCTTTATAGAAACCCCAGATACCACATGGTTAAAAAAAAAAAAAGATCATGAATTTCGTTTGAAAAGCCTCTTTTCTGGCACATAGACTCTGCATTATAATGAAATATTCCATTGAAACGTCTGCTCTGGCACCGTGAATGGAGAAAAGTCTTGTGTTTGTATACTCTGTGAAGTTGAACAACAATTTCCAACATATGTTAGGAGAGGCTGCCCTCTTTGGAGATGGGAAAATGGATAGCTCCAGAGGGAAAAGAAAACCAAGCGCTGAAAAGTTTTTGTTAATCTTTTACTGGTGAAACAGAGCTGGGAACAGAGCAGCCTGTTGGCTGCAGGGAAGGCTGGAGCCAAAAGGCCCAGCCCACAGGAAATGAACGCTGTCCTCCTCAGTGAGGCTACTTAAGCGGAGAGAAAACATTTACAGTACTTGTAATTACGATGGTTTTCGGCACCTAAATTGTCATAAATCACATTTATAAAAGCCATCTTCGCACCAGTCAAATTTTGAAAGCTGCAAAATATATTCAGCTGGTGGGTAGTTTGAAATGGTGGTACATATGTTTGGAATAAATACATGTTATAATTATGGTTTTTAATACTGGGAGGTTTCTTATGAGGATTTATACTCACATACTGATGATAATGGAGTACATTGTGAACATAATAAAGTAGTGATGGGTGGTATTTGTTCCGGCATTTCTACAAAATACTGCTTGCAACTCTAAGGGGTATGTTCCTATGTAAATCCCCATACATCAAGATAAAAATATACTTCTCAGTGTATTTCCTACAGCAAACTACCCAGAGAGAAAATACCTGCATTTTCACAACCAATTCATGGATCTTAAAACATAATTATGTCTTATTGCATTGTTGATCCCAGAGCAGTATTTGAATTAAAAAGGAGTGCCAATAGAATTGGTAGAAAGTAAAAGAGCTCTATTTTATAGCCAAGAGCATGGTGGAGTGAAATCTAGTTTTAATAAAGACTAGTATCATAATAAGCAGATGAGTCTAACTGGTAATTAGAGTTTTTATTACATATGTATTACCTAACACCAAAGCCAGTCCTACCAAATAGAAAGTGGAGTGGAGAGCTGGTAATGGATTACATAGCTTGGCAGGGTCAAAGAGAGATCTGAATGAACTATTTACACAGTTCTGACACATTAGACAACTGTATTCTGGGCTGTAAGGACCTGGTCTGAGATCTCTCTCTGTAATAATCTTTCATTCAATTATTCAATCATTCAACAAATATTTGCTGAACACTTCTTATATGCTAGTAACTAGCATAGCTCCTCGCACCAGAAATATGAATAAGTTGGCATCTAGCCGTTGAGGAATTCCTGCTTTTGAGAGAAATAAAGCCATAAACAAATAATTGCAACACAGTGTATTTTGTGTACTAAAAGAGGGATGAATATAATTTCTGTCTTGACATGCACTGTAATAGATGGCGTGTACTAAGGGTTTGTTGTTGTCGGGGGCTGGCTAGAGATTATAACAGCCAAGGTAAGGAACTTGTTTAAAATTTGGCTCGGTCACCAGATTCAGAATGATATCCTATAGCTCTTGGTTTTCCATAAGCATTTTTAAAATGTGGATCTCTTCTTACCAGTAAGGCATGTATTCTAAAGGATCCTTTGAAAGTTTGTGTCTTGGACAAGTAAATGTGATTAGACTGCTGAGTTAACAGCCTACTCTGGGAATGCAGAGCCTCATCACAGTAAAATAGGCAGTAATAGGGAGCATAATATTAGGATTTTTGCTCTCCAAGTTAATATGTTTCCACCTCCATATCCCTACCATGTCAGATAATTCTATTTTCAAGGTTTCAGTCCATTTTTTTTTTTAATTTCTGCTTAGCTGTAAATCAGTTTACCCCTTAGTGTGCTTGAACTTCAGTTCCTTTCTTTAGAGCAGATTTTGACTGGGAATAAAAGTGAAAAGGGTGAAAGAGGGAAGAAGGGCATGATGCACACAGGGGAGCCTGTAAAGAGGCACCAGACCAATGGGTCTGGAGACAAGCCCCACCTTCATGATTGGCCTAAAGAAGGCTTGCGGGTGGGCATTCACTCTTTTTAGGTTGCTGGGCTCAAGGCATACTGTGATGTTGTGGGCAATTCCCTCTGTTTAGGGTAGTGGAAATCTTCTTCCTTGTCTTTTAAAGTGAAGTTACAAAGGTGAGTTTTGGGGTAGCACATCTCTTGAACAGCCATTAAAAATTTTTTTTGAGGGGCGCCTGGATGGCTCAGTTGGTTAAGTGTCCGACTTCAGCTCAGGTCATGATCTCACAGTTCATGGGTTCGAGCCCCGCATTGGGCTCTGTGCTGACAGCTCAGAGCCTGGAACCTGCCTCAGATTCTGTGTCTCCCTCTCTCTCTGTCCCTCCTCTGCTCGCATTCTGTCTCTCCGTCTCTCTCTCTCTCTTTCTCTCTCTCTTTCTCAAAAATAAATAAACATCAAAAATAAATAAACAAAATACTGATTTTGAGAATCAGTATTGCCAGGCAGTAGGCTAGGACCTGGAAATAAAATGGTGAACAAAACAGGGCGTACTCTCCTGAAGTTTACAATCTAGTGGACAAGACAGTGACTAAATATTCTCAGGAAAGGGACTACAACTGCATGACATTGCAGCCAGGAAAATGCATCATGCAGAACTCTTGTTACAGGGAACCTATTTGACTGATGGCCCATTGCTACCCTTCTGGATCCATCCCACGTTACCAGCAAAACTACACATCCCCAGGACTGCTTCCCTCATGAGTGAATGAGTGCAATGGGGTACTAATACAAACCCATCCCTGCAACCTGTACAATGGCTTACTCTTCAACTCAGTAACAGAGAGTAGAATGATGGTTGCCAGGGGCTGAGAGGTGGGAGAAATGGGAAAATGTTGGTCAAAGAGTGTGAACTTCCAATTATAAGATGAATAAGTTCTAGCAACGTAATGTACATACAGCGTGGTGGCTGTAGTTAACAATACTGTATTGTATACCTGAAAGTTCTCACCTTAACAATGACAACAAGATGGTGATTGTGTGGGTGAAGGATGTGCTAACTAGCCTTATTGTGGTAACTACTTCACAAATATACATGTATCAGCTCATCATATTGTATATCTTAAATGTACACAAGTGTGATATCAATTATATAAATCCAGAGAATAAAAAGCTAGAGGAGCCTCAGTAGCTTGACTTAAACTTCCTCAGGATTTTGCTGAGGTCTGAGCTCTGCCTGCCCAACCAGGAGTCAGACCGTGCATCGTGGTCTGAGGTTCTTCTGACTTCTCTAGCTCCCTCCTCTTATCATTCACAGGCATCTCTTGCACAGCTAATCCTTTGTGTCTGCTTTTCAGAGAACCTGACTACCAAGTGGTGTCCTGAGTCATCTGAGAAAACAGGCAGAAAGATGCGGATTGCAGTCTGCTTACTCAGCACCCGACAGGCAAAACATGCCATCCTGAGTAGCATGTGGGACGCAGATAATCCATAACACACAGTAGTGGCTCACTTGTTAAAGATCACACTGGTGGTGAGCTCAGAAGATGTCCTGGTGGAAGGGAGCACCAACCAAGGTGCAGTGCTTCAGGCACTTGACAAAAAGTGGGAAGAGGGACGGCGATGCATACAAGGGCAGTGTGGAGTGGACTAGACACTAAATTGTTGTGACACCCCATGGAGGGATAACAGGAGAATGAGAGCTATTCACAAGGTTGGAGGGTAAGTGTGAGAGCCAGAAGTCCTCTTCAGTAGCTTACAGAGAGGCCCTTATCTCCTTCGATGGCAGAGTTTACACAGCTGAGTGGCAGATGTGGGATCTGATAGAGTCCCAGAGCCCCCTAGGGATGTTTCATGGTTGAGTGCTCAGCCAAGGTAGCTATGGTAGGCTGAAGTCAAGGGTCTGACTGATCAGGAATACCTGGGCCCCTGAACATCAGATAGGGACGCCTTAAGGATGGATGCCCTGACAGATGGTGGCTCTGCAGACCTCTCTGTACCCTCAGAGATTACAACGATGCCCCACTCTTCCTAGTAAGAGCTAGCACTTCGCCCATGTTAGAAGACACGACAAACCCTCGTTCCTGAAAGGCCACAGTGTTCCCCTCAGGAGTTGCTTCCACCTTGTCTTCTCAGACCAAAAACTAGAGTTAAGTGCCAGTGTAACTGGCTGGGGATATTGGGCCTGATAAGGGAGGAAGGAAATTACACACTGAAGAAGTGGTAAGAACAAGCTAACATATACTGGCAGTGGCTAGGGGAGTGCCCCTGGGATTGGCTTTCGGAGGTGTTTGATTAAGTATATATGACTGAGTAAGCAAGAATTCACTAACATTAGGACATGGGATTTAACATACTGGCAAGGATCCCCGAGGATAGACAAATTCACTGCGAGCACAGCTTCTTGAAGTGTAGAAAAAGTGCTGGTCAATGCTGAGTGGAATGGAAATGCCTGAGTTGTCCCAGCACAGGCTACAGGAAGGAATAAAGAGCCCAGGGGAGATAATCCTGCTGGAATGGATATATTATATCAGGTCAAAGACTTTCTAGAGAATATGTTCACCAAAAGGGCCCAGAGGACACACTACTTACCAACACCATTAGTAATGAGCTGGTGAGAGGGGGACCAGCATCACTAAAACATTCAGTGGTGACAAGTCCCAGTGTGAGAATTTTACTATAGGCCCCTGGGATTTGGGAATGTGGCCATATCCTCCACAGCAGAGAATGATACGCCTTTTGAGTAACAGTCCCTGGCATGTCAGTCAACCCTGGTAGAAACACACACTTGACCATGGGACACCAACTGGCTATGTACCTAGAGCTGCCCAGTACTGGCTGTGTTCTGCCCAGACTACCACATCAGGAAGTACAATTGGCTACAGGCTGCAGGCCACAGCAGCAACAGGCTATCTTAAGCTGGAGATAGCACATCCCAGATAGGCTGCATAGACAGGAATTCAGATCCCCTGCCATTCCCAAAGTCACACTAGCACCTACCTGTGGACCTGTGGAAGGAGGTCGGGAAATCTGAGTTTGGTTGACAGATCGGCTCAGTATGTGGGTGCAAGCCAAAAAGGAGTGATGATTGCATCACAGCCATATTCAGTGTTCTTGAAAGATGGTCAGGAGGGAAAACCTTCCGAAATGATAGAGCTGCAATCATTTCATTCATTCATCCTGGTGCAATAAATATTTATTTGGTGTTCAATGAATGAATCAATCAAGGAATAAACATAGAGCACACCGATCTCCATATGATGAGGATTTGAATTGGCAAGATAAGGATCAAATTGTTGCAGAAGTTGAACCTCTAGAATTCTAGTCGCTAGTAGACAGAATACTTGAGTAAGACAAAAAGGAAAATTTTGCCCAACCTCTCTTATGCCATTCCAGAAAGAGAGGACTCCATCTGGACTGTGAGAATGTTATTTTGAACATAAAGTGACTTCTTTTAGAATAAGGTATTCAGTGAGGTCTTTCTCTACTTCAATCTATAAAGCAGACCAAGTTGTGGCAAAAATAAAGGTTACACTGAAAGCCAGAGTGGGAAATGCATTTTGTGGCAATCTACTTCCTTACAATTCAGAGCAGGCATTGAAGGGAACAAATTAAAGGAGATGAGATAAGGTCTTTTGGATTTAAAAAAATCTATCTGCTTCAAAAACACTCTGCAAAATGGGTACAGATGTGCAGAGTCAATGGCACATTTATCCCACCAGCACTTTAAAGGACACTTGGTAAATTGGCACCATTTAAAACCAGTTTGCCCTTAACATTAGTCAAATTCTATCCTCTTCCTTTTAAATAAATGCAACTATAAGGAAATATTAACAAATATGCTGTCTGATTCATTTATAAGGCTGTACATGTGATGGAGAGAAGCCTGTCTTTAAATATGCTAAACTAAGGAAAACAATAGATTCAATCTTATATATGCCATGCCATAAATTATAATGCTGATATTTTCATGTACTTTACCCACATATTACAGTAAGAAAGATTCCATAAATGTATCCTAAAGAAAAGTTGCATTCTAAAACATATTTAGTCTTGTAATAAAAACTGGTGACATTTCTGGTTGGATTATTGGCATAGGTTTTTTTTTTTTTTAATCACTGGTTAGTCTATTCCTGAGCTCTTAGAGCAAAAACATTCCATAGGAAGCCAAGAAATATAATTTTAGTTGGAGTATAATTTTCCAGCTGTTGCAAGTAGGCATATTTTGGCATGTTTCAGAACTAATGAAATGTAAGGAAATATTAACCAGCTGATGGTTGAATCCGTTTTTATTCTTAATGGTGGGAGACGAGATTTACAAGCCACTGATTCTTATCTTATTTCACAGTGCTTTTGTCACAAATAAAGTCAATAACTTGGTGTCATAAAATCCTCATGACTCTCTTAGATCCTTGGGATATGTGCATATGAAAGTGACTCTCAGGGATCTGGACACATCTCCTTGTTTTCCACTTTGCTTATGAGATCAAGAAAAGATGAAATGTAAGGGCTGACTTCCACTGTGCCCTTTAAGTAAAAGTCTCGTCCAATGGGCCATACCTGAGTATCAGCCAAAATCAACTGCAAGTCCAAACTGATCATTTTTGCAGACAGCAGCCCGAATTAAGTCCATCTTAAAGATGGTCACATCTATTCACAACCCCTAATCAACAGAAGCTTTGTCCCTTTTATGGTGGCCAACTCTAACACCACTAGCAGAGGGTGGAGTAGGCCTACCCACTTGGCAGTTGGCGGTCTCTGAACCTCTTCCCAGAACAGTGTTTCCAATTCTCATCTAAAGCATGTTTTTAAAGAATAAAAGAAAATACATAGCATTACAAAGGAAATCAATTAGTGAAATATAACTGTCAAACTATTTGAAACAATTCGGTGAAGTAGTGATATGCGGGCTTTTTTTTAATGCATTGAACAACCAGGTCTACCGGTGGGTCTAGTAACTACTGTCAGTTTGAAATAGTGATGAGTGTAAATATCAGTTTTGAAATATCTGTAATAGGTGTGCTGTGTTATGAAAATATCCGTGATTTCTGCTAATGTCAACATCCTGGGTATTGTGTATGCTAATTTTGTATACATGCATTATTTAAGAAATGCTACTTTTCAGTTCCACTTTAATGAAAATAATGATGTAATGGCCTTTCTGTCTGAATGCACTGATGCCCCGAATTCTGGCTCTCGTGTGGATAAGGGACCTAATACTTGGCGTTTTCTCGGTGGCAGGCATTGTGCGGGGGTCCTTTGCATTCACTCACCTCACCTCACAGCAAGTCTATGCAGTGGGTAACCTTGACGCCATGTTATAAACGTGGATGCTGAGACACAGAGGGCATTTACCTGATGGCTGGAGTTCAAACACAGGTGTGACAGATCCCGAAGCTGACTGAGCCCATGATCTTTTTCTTCAGTATCCTTTCCCAGCAGAAATTCTGTCCCTGATTACAAATCTTGGGCTTCCACTGTTTTGTAGCAGTTACCTAGATCTTTTTTTTTTTTTATTGAAACAAAGCATGTGTGTGTTTATTCCAAATAAGCTCAAAACCTCTGTGGGAGTAAATAGAATATAAATGATAAACTATCCTGTGTTTATCAATGTTCTAACTAAATCGAGTGCAAGCTCATTCCTGGGCTCCCACATTTTATTTCCCTCTTCTTCAGTCTAGTCCTTATGTTATCTAAACAGAAACGAAGCTTGGCATTTACTGCTCCCCCAAATGATGGACTTCATTACATTCTGCCGACAAAGAGCTCTTTCATTTCAATCTCCTTTAATAACCAGCCCCCATTTACGAACTAAGTGGGCAGTTCAGTTCCAATAAGACCTCTACCTTCCCCAAGTCAGAAAGGGAACCAGCAGCTGCAGCTTGATCCTCCCAGAGTTTCCAACCTCAGCCTTGCCTGAGACAGACAGTGCTGCTTCTAATAAGAGGTCATTCCATCTCCTGGGCTCATGACGAGTTCCTCCTGAGCAGAGGCTGCTCGTTCTAAACAGTGCCAAATTATGTGAGGTGGTTTTTCTTACTATGTACGACTGTCCACCAGGGACGGAATTGAGACCACTAAAATAATTCTATGTGGTAGTGTAGGTCTAACTCATATTTAAGAGAAATATTTGGATACTTGGTGTATTTTAACTTCAGGGTAGAACTCTTAGCAATTCCCAGATGAAATTGTTTATGTAACTTAGAGGAATTCTAAACATGATAAATGTATCATACACACGTCTTGATGTCAAGGATAGAATTTATCCAATATAAGATCAGACAAGTTTAATAAACCACTTAAGTGTTATAAGGCATGCTTCATACTTGGATGAATTATGTTCCTATCTGTGGCTCAATGTATATGTTCTATCATTTTGAATATTGAATAAAAAAAACCTTATATAAATAATGTGAAAGGTCTGATTTAAAGCAACAAATGCTAATAAAACCAAATTGAAGGCTGACAGACCCTCAGTAACTCATATAGATTGCTTAGGAAAGGTATGATAGGGAAGGTATTAAAGATGGAGTCCTGGAATTTTCCTTAATAAGTCTGTTTAAAATCATATTGAGTACCTAAGTTCAAAGGCAAATCCATTAAATTTGCAAAATTGTAAACCAACAATTATAATATTTGGTTTGCAACGTCTGTTTCAATGACTAATTTCCCATTCCTGTTTTCCTGAAAATATGTATTTCTAAAAGATTGACCCTTTAGTTATGTTTTCATATGCTAGCTCTAGAGATATTCTTTACACTTATAATGAGTTGCATCTCTGCTAGAAGTTCCTGTAAGGAAAAATAACTTAAACTAAACAAATCTATGTTTTTTTAATGTTGTAGCAATAGTATGGTAGAACCTTACAGTGGTTGAACCTGAAGCTCAGCCTTTTCTAGAAATGACCTCAGGTAAGGCTTCTTCATTACTCTACAAATCAGAAGTTAAGAAAACATCCAGTTAAAGATAAGGACTTGAAAAAAAACCTCTTTCCCTGTGAAAATTATCACAAGCAGCTTTGAGGATGTTTTTGAGAGACCAAAATCATTTGATGAATTTTTAAAGACATTGATTCAGCAATATCAGTTTCGTCGCTCTCTTGTTTCTATCACAAGTGACCCCGTGGCCAGCATGGGTATTAGGGCACAAAATTCTTTTACTGCTTTCCAGACAGAAAGTCTTTCTGCTTTCTGGAACTGCCACTTCAGCACTCACGGCTTCATCTTGCACCCTGATGTTATATAAGGCAGTATTTCCTTTAAAATGCACGAATCAACCCTTTCTTACATTGAAGTTTTCAACTTAAAAAAATTTTTTTAACATTTATTTATTGTTGAGAGAGAGAGACAGAGCGAGACAGAGCATGAGCAGGGGAGGGGTAGAGAGAGAGGGAGACACAGAATCCGAAGCAGGCCCCAGGCTCTGAGCTGTCAGCACAGAGCCCTACGCGGGGCTCGAACCCATGAACCACGAGATCATGACCTGAACCACTGTCGGACGCTTAACTGACTGAGCCACCCAGGTGCCCCTGAAGTTTTCAACTTTTGGTCCTAGGTCACAATGTTGTTTGGCCATGTCCATAAGCTTCAAAGCTTTGGCTTGAGTAGTAGTCAAAATCAAAGTTGAATTAGATTCTTACCTCACAAAATTTTATATCTTTCCTATCTTAGCCTTAAATCTAGCAACTTTATTTGACTTAGTGGACAGCAACCATCACTAAACTATTTCCAGTCGTTTTAAGGATCAGGTCTGTAGTATGAGTACTGGTTTGAGCTAATGAGACTAATGTTTCAAAGAAGCAAAGCAGAAGGAGTACTTATAGAAAGAACATTGCTCTAAAAAGTAATCCCTTTGGGAAGTCATATACTTAGTCCAATAATGATGTTATTTCTCAAAACAATTTTGGAGATTTTCCTTTGGCCTTCAGAGAGAGAGTATTGGTCGCAAAGGTAAACAAGTTTTATTTCTTTATAGGCAAGGAAGTGGAGGTCTCAGGCTGCAAAATGAGCTGTGCAAAAAAGTGTAACTTTATTCTAACTGAACTTATTTTTAATCTTACTCAATTCAGGTTAGCCTCAGTCAGTCATTTATTCAGCCGGTTCATGAGTTTTTCCCATCATTTTCTCCTTGGTTGTCTCTAAATTCTAAGGCTTTAAGTCATACCGTGGTATCCACAACATAGAAGGGGACCATTGGTCTTCAGAAATGATCCTTGATTCATGGTGGCACTTACTGGGCATAGTATCCATCCCTGCGGACATCCTCAGGATGGCCTTGTTCTCCTCTGGGCTCACATTTCCAGTCCACATTCTTGGCAAGACTGCGAGGCTACTTGAGGGTCACCCTTAGCCTGTCCTTTGCACCCCTCTTGGGGTAGGAAGACAGGGAAGCACAGGAGATGTATGAATGCATTTACAATCAAAAAGTTATCTACAAGGGCGTCTGGGTGGCCCAGTCAGTTAAGCGTCTGACTTGGGTTCAGCTCATGATCTCACGGTTTGTGGGTTAGAGCCCCGCGTCAGGCTCTGTGTTGACAGCTCAGAGCCTGGAGCCTGCTTCGGATTCTGTGTCTCCCTCTTTCTCTCTCTGCCCCTCCTGCGCTCGTGCCCTGTCTCCCTCTCTCTCTCAAAAATAAATAAACATTAAAAACATTTTTTTAAGTTATCTACAATAACTTTCACGTCTCCTCAAGTTCTGCTTGGGAAGTGAGGGACAAGCCTTCCTTTGCTTGGATCCTCACCCTCCTTGGGCAATTCAAAATTTCTTTGGGGTATAACAGACCTCATGCATCATTTTTATTTTGTTTTTAATTTTTTTCTTAATGTTTATTTTTGAGAGAGAGGGAAAGAGTACAAGCGGGGGAGAAGTAGAGAGAGAGAGAGAGAGAGAGAGAGAGGGAGACAGGGGATTTGAAGTGGGCTATGCTCTGACAGCAGACTGATGCGGGGCTCAAACTCACGAACTGTGAAATCATTACCTGAGGCCAAAGTTGAATGCTCAACCGAGTGAGCCGCCCAGGCACCCCAACATGCATTATTTTTCTAAATTTATTGCTTATAGCATTCACTTTGTGCTCCAGGTCTAGGGTTGTGAGTTTTGGTTCACCAAAACATTTCTTTCAAACTCTTCTCTGTCGTGAATTTCAAAGCATCACCGTGTCCAGTGAGGAGCATGGGCTCTGGAGCCAGTCTTGCCAGAATCGATTCCTGGCTCTACCACAACCCTAGTTTGGAGACCATGAAACCTCAGTTTTCTCCTCTGTAAAAAGAGGTCTGGTGATATGAGTTCTTGCCTCGTGTTGTTATGGGAATTAATGAGATAATACTTATAAAGTGCTTTGAACAGTACCTGCACATAGTAAACAAGTAAGCGTTATGTATTATTAGTTGCATTTGAAAAATAAGTTCATAAACTTCAAATGGTATTGTGTGTGTGTGTGTGTTTGTGTGTGCACGCGTGCACCAGGATGTTATATGAGTGATGGGACAAAGAACACAGTAGAAGGAAAATTTGGAGAGAGATAGTGTGATGGTTGATTTTGTATATTAACTTGCCTGGGTCAGGGTGTGCCCTGATATTTGGTTAAACATCATTCTGGGTGTATTTGCAAGGGTGTTTCTTGGTGAGATTAATATTTGAATCAGTAGACTGAATAAAGCAGATAGCTCTCCCCATTGTGGGTGGGCCTCCCCTAATGCATTAGAGGCCTGAATAGAACAAAAATGTGAAGGAAGGAAGAATTCACTCTCTGTCTGACTGTCTTTGAGCTGGGACTTTGGTCTCCTGCTTTTGGAGTTGAACTTGAACTGGAACTTACACCTTCAGCTTTCCTGGGTCTAAGAAGTCTCTTGGGATTCAGGTCAGACCTATTCTATCAGCTCTCCCTGGTATCCAACTTGCTGACTTTAGATCATGACTGACTTTAGTCCTGACTTTAGGACTTCTTCACCTCCAAAACTGTGAGCCATTTACTTGTAATAAATCTTTCTGTCTCTCTCTATGTATCTATATTTACATGGACATATATCTTATATATCAGTGTGTGTGTGTGTGTGTGTGTGTGTGTGTGTGTGTGTGTTATTGGTTCTGTTTTTCTGGAGAACTCAGACTAATACATATTCACAGAACAATATTTCAAAATATTACCCAGCCATAATCATCTCAAAACTTTTTTCTCTGTGTTTATTTTTTAAAATTTTGCCTCATTTTCTTTTTTTTTTTTTTCAGCTCAGTTTAGCTGGCTAAAGCTCAGAGTAGTAATAAATAAAGGAAAGCCTATAAGGTTATTAGACTAAGTTGAAAGTTTTAGGTGACTCATGATACTGGTATCTGGACTTAGCCTGACAGGATCTTATCCTTGAAAAGTGTGGATGTCATGAGTTTGTAACAGGGTATAATAGGCTATGCCTGTTCAGGATTACCTCCACACCCAGCAAGCTGAGAATTGACTCTGCTAGGCATATCTTAATTTCTGATTTTCACATGACATCTTTTACTAGAAGATTTATTTTCATCAGAGACTTGAGATAAATTGTGTGACTTGTTTAAAATGAACATTTATTATTGGCAATATCAAAATTGCTCATGTTAGAAGCTTCAGGTTCATGAGATCCTATTTGTCAAAAAAAAATCTGTTACCATGTATTTTCTCTGGCTTCTGTGATTTATAGTGAAAAATGAAAATCAGAATCTTCTGTGTCCTAATCCTCTTTCTAATGCTTTGTCTTGTTGCGGTCTTTGGCATGTCATTTGATCTCTCCTTGACTCAGATCCTTGTTGGTAAAATGAAACCATTCATAATATTTGCCTCCTACAGAATTGTTGTGAAGATTAGTCAGTTAATGTTTGCAAAATTTCTTTAACCAGAGCAAGAGCTGTATCACTATGGACTATTAAAATGGATATTGCCCATATTTTCCTATTATAGAATGGCCAGTCTCTAACATATCCTTCCAGTGAACTCTGCAAATCAACATATTTAGTGTTTGTGCACTGTAAGTGACGACATTAAAATTTTTTTAAATCTATTTGAGAATTCAGGGAGTTCCAGTATATTATTAAGGTTATTCCCCCTTTTAAGAATTTTTTGCAATATATATACTCATCTACACACATATCCACACACATCTGTCCATGTATTAATAGGGTAGATGATTTTCTGATAATATTTGTAACATATAATGTGGCTTTGGTTAGGTTAGCAATTTTAATTATCCATTTTCCATGTGTGGTACCAGATTTTTCTAGAATTTAATAAGGGATTGCGAATCTAAACTTTTTTTGCCTTTTTTTTTCTTAACAAGGACACAGGGATCAAAAAAGAAAATATATGTTTATGTCTTTATTTAGGAAAAATAGCATGGCAACTATTCTGTTAAACCTGTAATCATTTAAGAGTAATAATATGGATGAAACACTCTAACACAAGTTTTACACGTGGATTATGGAGTTCCATTTAAAGATGCTGCTAGATTTCAGTGGGCAGTGTACAAGAGTATCAGTTTTCTTATTCCATAGAGGTTTTCAAGTATGGAGAGGGAGATTGAAATGACAAATAGGCCCAATATTTTCTCTAATTCCATTATTTATTGCTTTTCTAGTCCACTCTATCAAAACATGCCATGTAGCATGCACCCATCTACTGATCACATCAAGTTAAATCAAGGAGGCAGCAGGGGTGTACCATATTTTCCAAGTGATAAACGTCACTGTAATTGTCTAGTGTTCATTGGAAGGAAGATTTTCAATAAAATGGCAAATAATATGAGCAAGTTATCACAATATCTTAAATCTGGAAATTAGAAAGTCTGGATAGAAAAAATACTTAGCACCCACTTAACTGCTAAGGTCATGTTTCAAAGCAGATAGAAGGATCTGGAGTTTATAAATAAATACTAAAAAGACTAGAAGACATCAACTTCTGTAAACCACCTGGGTGAATGGGTGTGGAATGGGAAATAAGGAAAGGAAGAGTCAGTGGTTTGGAATATAGGTGTGGGGTGGGAGGGAGGTAGTGGTGACAATCTTTCCTAGATGACAGTAAAGTGAGAATTACTTATTTGAACATGGGAGTCTACAGGATTCCAACTTTTGTATGTTTCTAGGAAATGTTAAGACATAACTATATGAAATCTTTTCTTCATCCAGCTATAAGCCCTGGAGATACTGGGAAAGGACATGGAAAGAAAAATGAACAATATGTGGATTCTTTACTTTTTGGGAGATTTTGACATCCTCTGAATGCTCTGTGCCTTTCCTCTCTGATTTTCTATTTTCAGTTGGAAGAGACTCAAGCTATAGACAACTATATGTGTTATTAGATGTTCCTTTTCCAGCTGCCTCTCCCACTTTCCCCACAAGTTAATTTCTCTTCCTTCCTTTTCTTTCTTTTCTTTCTCCTCCCACCCTCCCTCCCCCTCTCTTT
This sequence comes from Prionailurus viverrinus, assembly GCF_022837055.1. NCBI lineage: Eukaryota > Metazoa > Chordata > Mammalia > Carnivora > Felidae > Prionailurus > Prionailurus viverrinus. The sequence goes on along the minus strand of NC_062573.1, from coordinate 46,050,112 downwards.
CCATTATATCATTATTATTAGTTTGGACAGATACATGAAAATATCCTGGGATCTGCCAGGATAAAGGCAACTTAAATGTTATTTGCATCTCCCATCTTGAAAGAAACTTAGAGAACTAAAATAAAGCTAGTTGTGGCGTGCCTGGGTGGTTCAGTCGGTTAAGCATCTGACCTGACTTCGGCTCAGGTCATGATTCTGCGTTTTGTGGGTTTGAGCCCTTCATTGGGCTCTGTGCTGACAGCTTGGAGCCTGGAGCCTGCTTTGGATCCTGTGTCTCCTTCTCTCTCTCTGCCCCTCCCCCAATCGTGCTCTGTCTCTCTCTCTCTCAAAAATAAGTAAACATTTAAAAAATTTAAAGAAATATATAAGTAATTGTTAGAGCATTTTTTAAAGCTTGACCTTTGAAATTCTGATTGAACCCTGCTTGAAATAAGGACTTTATACTTAAAAACCCATCTCCAAATTTTTGAAACTCAAAAGAGGTATGAGTATGATCTGATTCACCTCTTCTACAATATAATGAATTTTTAATTGAAAGAATATAGTAAGGATGATGTTTCCGGATTGGACAGACTTTAAACAGGAATATATGTTTAGTGCATTGTTATACATACACTCATTTCAGATACATGCACATACACACAAGACTGGTAAATGCAATCTGTCAGAAGAACTCAGAGGAACAGGGTAGCCCTTCCCTTCAACGTGGTTTCTTTCAATTGTGATTTCCTATTTAGAGATTAGCCTCCTTTTCTTACCTGAAGTTTTGAAACCACAAAATAAACAGAAGACCACGCTCCCTGAAAAGGATTACTTGACACTGATTGTTGTTGCTTTTCTGAAATGTCCATCTGTAGGGGGAAAAAAATATCTCCTCAAATCTCAATTCTGAAGAGAAGTCTCTGAGTTGGCTAGGAATTCTGTAAGCTCAGCATCCTCCAGGCCAGACTGAAACACGAGGCTTCAAATGTTTCTAGAGCTAGCTTGAGTCTTAACAGTCAAATAAGTCTCTCAGAAGTGGCATAATTAGAAGTACTTTGAGAGCTCATTCACATCTTTTATCACTTAGAGGTAACTGTGCCTTTACAGTCATCCTTTTTCTTCTCCCGAACATGTGTCTGACATTCATTAGGACGAGAAAGATTCAAATGTGTTCTTGAATGAATAGTGGTTCAGAACTCAGGAAAAGAGACAGGCTTTCACAGAAATATGCTGATTGTTTAGTTGTAAAATAACGAGGCAAGGGAACAGGGACATGGACTGTTCAGTCCAGCTCATAGCTTGTGGCTGCCAGCTCACCAAAAGAGATCACATAGTTTGGCCCAGCTAAGGACTAGACCACAGCCAGGAACTGTAGGGGTAGTGGGGAAGGCATGCTGCTGAAACATACCCAGCTGGATCTCTGCAGAGCCCAGCGGCAGGATCCGGTAGACTTTGCAGGACAAAGGGTGTCCATTACCTTCCAGCCAAACCACTCTGTGCTCCTCGGAGCCGGCCTGCTTCTGACCAAGGCTCTCAACACCCCTTCTTGCTGAGCTGCCTCTGTTCTCCCTGGAATCTCTTGGCTTAGCACCTCTTTGGCCCCTCCCAACTGGACCACTCCTGGGACGGCATGTGCTCTGCGTGGAATAATAAGGTTAACTGGACAAGGTTGACTAGCTCTGTGACGAGAGTGCCTTCAAACCACATGACAGAAATGAAATAGGAGTCATACTGGCCACACCGGAGGAGAGTCCGATTCATCTCAAGAGTTCCAGTCCTGGTCTGGTTCTCTGAGATGCCTTGAATCATCCTTTCTTTCTCTCCTCATAAAGTTAGAAATACAGACCAGCAACACTTAAATGTGGTAAAAGAGAAGGGGAGAATGAAGAATGGGTGTAGTCCTTTTCTAGATGGTTTATCTGTAAATCTCTTCCTGGGCAACAGTTTTGGGAAAAGTGAAATTACTCAGCGCAAGGGAAGCCTGAGGAATTATAAAGAAGTCTTGGAAATCCCCTGGGAAAAAAGTATCAGGTAGAGTTTGATTTTTGTCTGTTGTCAAAATTTTTGGTTCGGTCAGTTGTAGCAACATAAGAAGTTCCAGGCAGAAAGCAGCAGCAGGTGATCAGGAAATGGATTTCTCTGTGTAGGGTAAAACCTCGTACTGAAGGGAGGAAAGGCAGAGCAGGCTGGACTTAGGAGGCACAGGATCTAAGGGAAGTCATGGCGGAGCCCCAGTGTGGGGCGATAATGCTGTGGTAGTTGGCAAGCCGGGGAATGAAACCTGGAGAGCGGTAGGCGCACAAAGGCAGGTTGGGGAACCGGCTTCCAGGCAGGCAGCCTGGCTACTGGAAGGCAAAGTGAGGAAGTTGAGCAAGGCAGACTCCAGGGAGTTAAGATACTGTACGAAGAAAACAAAGCAGCAAGCCCAAGACCCTGCAAGCAGTGATGAGCCGGGCGATCTGCAAGAACTAAAAACCAGAACCAGGTGTCAGGTCCAGATGCCGGGAGTGCCTGGGGGCAAGACTTAAGGCAAACAACGTAAGCCTCAGACTTGGGAGTTTCCCTGGCAATGAGGGCATCTTGATTCCGAGGTAACTTTCACCCCACCCAGGAAACCTCTTACAGTAGATAAGACTATTATTATTATTATTATTATTATTATTATTATTATTTTAGTAACAACATGCCACACAAGTGAGTGTTGGGAAATGAGACATTATTCCCCATAACCTCTCACCTGGGCTGCTCCCCCAACTTCTTGTCTCCCTGTATTTGGTCTTCCTTTCTGACAACTCATTCCATATATAGCTGCCAAAACAATTCTCCTGAAACACATATCTAGTCATGTCTTCTGCGTAAATCCTTCCTCTGGCTACGTATTGGTCGAACAAGATTCTCCACACTGTTTGATGACTACTAGTCTTATGAATATTGGTTCTGTGAGGTAATTAGCCAAAGAAGGGTGTATAGTTAAATAACATGTGAATTCTACAGACTGTAGTCCCTTCTATATGGAGAAATCTTTTGTAGAGATTTCCAATGAGGAGAAGCATTTTAAAGGCTCTGAGAACTCCTGCAACAACTTGTTGAATGTTGATTGATCTAATACTTTCCATTTATTTATTTAATATTTATTTATTTATTTATTTATTTAGAGCATTCAGGTGGGGGATAGAGACAGAGCGAGAGAGAGAATCTTAATCAGGGCCCATGCTCAGTGTAGAGCCCAATGCAGGGCTCAATCACATGACTCTGGGATCTTGACCCAAGCCAAAATCAACAGTCAGATGAACAACTGACTGAGCCCACCCAGACACCGTCCCCACCCCCAAATATTTTTAATCATGGAGTACCTTCTCTCTTTTTCTGCCATAAAATCTACCAGTATTGATTTGAAATGCTCTGAGACATACTGACCTATGGGGGGAAATCTTTCTTGCTTAGCCTGAAATTATTAAGGATCTTTTTGGTCTGGCCCCTCCCTGTGTGCTCTGGTTGTTCATCATCCATCAATTCTCCTCTTGGGTTTTATGCTCTGACAAAACAAAACAGACTGTTGTTCTCATACATATCACTATGTTCTGGTCGTCTTTTCTTTTTAACAAAAACATTCTCTCTGCATTTTCCCTAACCCTCATCAGTAAATGTTACTTATTCAAAATCCTGCTCAGATATCAACTCCATAGAAAGATGTCTCTTTACTTGAGAGTAAGGGTCAACAAACTTTTTCCATACAGGGCCAGATAATAAATATTTTGAGCTTTGAGGCTCACACAATCTCTGTTACAACCCTTCAACTCTGCCATGGTAACATGAAAGTAGCCAAAGACCATCTGTAAATGAATTGGCATGGCTGTGTTCCAATAAATCTTCACTTGTAAACATAGGCAGCAAGCTGGATTTGGTCATGCGCTGTGAATTGCCAACCTATGCTTTAGTGTCATACTGTATGCAGTTCTTGTTGAGGCAGAAGTCTCTAGATGTGAAAAATCCAAGGCCTCCATGTGAGAAAAGTATATACATGTATTTAGTTTGAAGAGACACAAGGGCAGAGATAAGGGCAAATTTAACTAATGAAGCATAAGACACCACTTAGAGTTGTTACTTTAGACTCTTGTCATTGCAGTTAACCGCAAGAATTTCTGTGAAGGTAACACAAAAGTAGAAACCCTTATACATAAAAAAAAGGCTCTCTTATAATGTTGGTTTAAGAATCAGCCTTTGGAAAATACTACCAAAGGCAAAAGTGTTTACTAAAACCTGTTTGAGGCACTATTATAAGGGAACACTTGATGTCTGAAATGCTAAGCGCTCATCAACTGCTTTAAAAGGACCTCTACTTCCCGGACTGCTGTCTGAAAAAGTGAGTGAATACAATAGTAAAGGAGAAATAGAATGGGCCTGACAAAGCTTATTGCCCTATCTGCAGGATTGGCTGCTGGGGAATATCAGTGTTTGGCAGCCCAGAAAACGGAGAGTCAGAAGGCTGGAAGGGAAGCAGAGAACTTGCCTGGAATGGGAGTGATTGGAAGGGCATCACCAGGGACTGTTCCTGGGAAAATGATAGGCAGGAGTCTCTGATGAAGGAGATGAAATTCATGGAGCCACTGATTTAAAAAATGATAGGAAAAAACAGATCATGGTAAGGTTCAGGTAGAGGGGATTGTGAGTAATTTCACTGGATAATCTGAACCCTTTTGAATGGCAAGAGCTCCAGCTCCAAAAAATGCCCCTTCTGTCTTAAAGTCGTAGCTCCCTGTGTCCAGCTTGGTAATGATGAAAATTGTGAATGGCTGGCTATCCATTAAATGTTCAGGCTCCCTGTCCATGAAATAGAATTATTATAGGGACATTTCCCAGTCCCACTTACTTGCTTGTAGGTGGAGGCATGGGACTGAGTTCAGGCTAATGGAATGTGGGTGGAAATGATTTACATCGCTTCTGGGCCTGGCCCATAAAATCTCCCACTGGGTCCTCCACTCTTTCTTTACCCCATCGGCTGACTAGGTTTGGGCAATTTCGGACACCATGTGTTGAAGGCAGCAGAGCTTATGTTCAGCTTAAGTCTCTGATGGACTTGATGGAACAGAAAGTATCCCCTCGTCATTCAAACACACAAAACTATAGCATAGGTTTCTATTGAGTTTTCACAGGTTAGCTACTGTAAGAGGCAGCATTTTCTTGATGAGTAGAAGCAGAAAATGTGTAATGCTTAATAATTAAAGGGGCTCCATTATGTAAAGCAATTCTAGGTAAGAATGTGGAATCCACTGAATCAGAAAACAGGGAAGACACTACAGTTTGCAAGGAAGCCATTATTTTCAACCTTAAGTAAATACTACTTCCTTTAACAAATCATATTTTTAGAAATAAATTTGTATGTGTGTCACCATCTATATTGTCCAGTTAATCAACTGAAAATTCTGCTTCTTTTAGAAGCTTTAAGGAACAAACACAAAAAACACCCAGGAGAGTAAAAGTAATAAAAATTAAAAATGAAACAAACATGGGCAATATAGAGCCCTCATTACTTAAAAATAAACTAAAAAGATGAAGTTAAGCCATTTTGAGAGGAAAAATACCAAAAATAAGCCAACTGAACAACATGAAGATGTAATTAATCAGATCAATTACATTGTTTAAGAAGACCGTTATCAGCAGTTTGATATGGAAAACTACTGAATTTGGTTACCTATTCCTCGCCAAGTCACAGTGGAACACATCTGAAAGTCATTTAAAATTCTTAATTTTTCATTTTTCTTTTCAGTTCTTTTTTTCACAGAGAGGTCATTGAAACACTTTATTGGAATACAATTGACATAGAGCATTGTATTACTCCAAGGAGTACAACATAATGATTTGGTATATGTGTATAGTATGAAATGATCATGACATTGAGTTTGCTTAATATCCATCACCTCACATGGTTACATCTTTTTTCTTGTAATGAGAACTTTTAAGATCTACTTTCTTCATATATGTAATACAGTATTGTCAACTGTAGTCACCATGCTGTACATTACATCCTCAGGATTTGTTTTATAATGAAGAGTTTTTACCTTTTGACCACTTTCACCCATTTTCCCTGTCTCTCATCACTGCCTCTGGCAACCACCAATCTATTTTCTGTATCAGTGTGATTTTTGAGGGCAGATTTCTCTAGGTAGGATTATATTTGTATCTTTATAACCCAAAATTTTATCTTTATGACCAATATTTGTTGACAGATATTCTAGGTGACATAAAGTCCAGTTAGATCATTACAGTCTATTCAATTATATATAATGAGTCATGATTTATTAGGCTATACTGTAGAAACATAACTGTGAAAGTTTCCTAAGATATCCATTATTATTATTACACTAAACTTTATTATAATAATGTTATCTTCTGTTTATCTTCTGTTCATCAATACATCTTTACAAGAATGAAAAGGCAAGATAGAGTAAGGGATAATTGCCAGACATATCATGACAAAGGATCATATTCAGAATGTATAAAGACTTCTAAAAATAAGTGAGAAAAAAGATGAACAAACTAAAAGAAAAATGGGCAGAAGACTTGAACAGGTACTCAATAATGTGCTCAACTTTGTCAGTAATAAGAAAAATACAAATTAAAACCACAATAAGATATCATTACACATCCAGCAGAATGGCCAAAAACAAAAGAGTCAGAAAATGCAAAATATTGACAAGGATGTGGAAAAACTGAAACTCTCATACACTGCTGGTGAAAGTATACAATTTTGGAAATTGTCTGAAGGATTCATTTAAAGTGAGCAAACATATGTCATATACCCAGAAATTACATTTCAAGATATATAATATGACCAACATAAAAGTGTACATATTTGCACCAAAATTCATGAATGAGAATCTTCACAGTATCATTGAATTGTGGTATAAGTCATATATTAGAATACCGTACAAAAAAATAAAATAACTACTTCTGTATACAACAACATAGGTGACCTTAAAATCATAATGTTGAGTGAAAGAAGCCCAAAGAGAAAATACTGTATGATTCCGTTTATGTAAAGTTCTTAAAGAAGCAAAACTATAGTGTAGAGTGACCTCTGGAAAGGGAATAATAACTGGCAGGGGGGCACAGGGAAAGATTTCTGGGGTGATGGTCATGCTTTATTTCTTATAGATTAAGAAATCTATAAGATTGTGGTGTTGCCCAGGTGGATTTACTTTGTGAAAATTCATGGAGTTGCACACATAAGATTTTTACTTTTCCCCATGTTATACTTTAACACAAAGTTTGCTAGAAAAAAGGAAAGAGCATAAACTCTGATGTCATATCGCCAGTTTCATGTGATAGCTTTGCTTCTCACTAGTCAAGATACTTGGAAAAGTTGCCTAAACCTTTCTGGGTCTCAGGTTACTCCTCTGACAAAGGGAGATTCCACAATTACCTTCTTCATAGACTGTTAGAAGGATAAATCTGACAACACATACCCAGCTCATAGAACAGTACTTGGCACTATGTTTAGCATTCCCTAAATGTCGGCTGTTGTCATTCTTATCATTAATTCTCAGGAGAACAAATTGGTAAATATTATCTTAAAATGTCACTGGATCCAAGGTAAGAATAACACAGAAAACCATCTGATATTTTTATTTGGCTTTATTATTTTTTGACTCCTTGACCTTCAAACTAGGGAGTTTCTCAGAAAAACCAACATGGACAACTCCCAAAGCAAAAAAGAAAAATTCATTTGAAAACCATGGTGTAGGCCCAACTAGTATAAATATTATTGCTACAAAGGACATCTGTAAGTAGGTAAAGTGCCTGAGAAGAAGAAGAAGAAAAAAAGATCAGGTTACAATTATGTAAGGCATGAATTCTTATTTTAAAAGGGTTAGTAACACAATTCTCACACCTCAAGATGGAAGGAATTAGTCAATTTATCCTTGTGTGCAATGGGGCACAGTTTTTTTTAATACTGTACATATTTTTTATTCATTAATAGCATTTCAAAAATTTACCCTTCTGGTGTACTAGGTTTTCTACTGCATTGTATTATCCAATATTTACAATAGTTTCTACAATACTTTCCTGCTAACCCTTTATCTCATTTATACACAAATTCACCCAGTATTTGCTTTTATTTCTGAAATTAGGTCAGAAAATTCAAACTTCATCCACCAATATTAAGTTAGGAAATTCAAACCAGAACTTGGACCTTTATCAACATTAATACTTATTTTAGTACTTTTAATTAATGGCTCCAACCACAGAGCTCTTGAAATACTGATGTCCATATTCATAATTAGGAAATTTAGTATTATGTTTTTCTACCACCATGAGAATCTTAGAGTAGAAAGAGCTGTAGGCTTCATGCAGTTCTGTCTTCCATCGTTTGCAATGTGACAGCTGTGGCTGGCTTCAAGATAGCTTATTTTTATGTGTTATTTTCCTTTAGTGAATTCTTATTTTCTAAGCTGAAACCTCAAGAGGGAGGCCAATGCCTGTCTTGTTAATTATTACACTACCAGTATTTTAGGACAGTGCCTGAGACATAGTAAGTATTGAAAAATATTGCTTATAGTGAATACAAGAAATACAAGTGTATGAGTGTAAGAATGGGAACCATTGGGTGTAAATTCTCAGGTAATACATGATTCAAAAATAATCAATTAAAAATATGAAACCAAATAATTAGAATTTTGAGTTATTGAGATTGATTTGTATGGTCTGGGGCTTTAACTGTAGGCAAAAACAAGCAAATTACTCCAAACAGGTCACAGATGTGGGATTTTCTTCATGCTCTGATCTCTTTAATGTGACCCAAATGAGAGACTGGATATGAAACCATCCACCAAAGGCAGATGACTTCAGCTCACCATGGAGAAGAGCTGAGGGCATTTCTTTATCTTCTATCCCAAGTGTGGTGGTGTCAGTGTGGAGAGAGAGAGAAAAAAAATGGCTTCACAAAGAACAATCCCCCATGGTGGGTCCTAAGAGCATGGGGCAGGAGTGGTCTCCTCTCTGGGGCTCCTTTGGAACTATCTCTCACTATCCATAGCAGGAAAATGTAGGCATGCGTGTCAGGATTTTCTGAATAAGAACTGTAATAAAAGAGTTTTGTCATTAATTAGAATGTCTTGACTATCCCAATTCTAGGCTGTTTTGTTTAATCAGATTCTCTTGTATTAGACTTTGAAAAATGATTTTGGAATAATGACATGGGTGCTTCTGATGCCTCAGGTATTCCCATCTTTTCCAATAACATAGCAAAAGTTACCTATGATAATCCAACTCCTCCATTTCTCTTTCCAAGTTCGCTCCATTTTTGAGAGAGAATATGAAAAAGTTTGGGGCACCTGGGTAGCTTAGTCGGTTTAGCCTCTGACTTTGGCACAGGTTATGATCTCATGGTTTGTGGGTTTGAGCCCTGCTTCGGGTGCTGTGCTGACAGCTCAGAGCCTGGAGCCTGTTTCAGACTCTGTGTCTCCCTCTCTTTCTGCCCCTTCCCTGCTCATGCTCTGTCTCTGTCTCAAAAATAAAACATTTAACAAATTAAAAAAAAAAAAGAAATATGAAAAAGTTTAGTCCAAAGGGTTGGTGCCTCCTTAAATTTGTTGAATCTTCTTTATGGGACATAAGAACAAGAAAAACTGTGTAATCAGCAATTAATTTAAAAAATTACTTACAAATTTTCCAAAGTATAAACACAATACCTGCTAGTTTAAGTAAGTCAAATAATACAGAGGCATCTAAAGAAATGTTAATCATCACTCTTATTATCTCCCATTCACTCCCCCCCAACCCCCACTGGCCTGGATAAACACAGTTAACACTGGGACTACACCAAAATAAAATGCTTTTGCATAATGAAGGAAACCATCAACAAAACGAAAAAGCAACCTACTAGTTGGGAGAAGATATTTGCAAATGATGTACCTGATAAGGGGTTAATATCCAAAATATATGAAGAACTTATACAACTTAACACCAAAAAAAAAAATCTGATTAAAAAATGGGTAGAGGACCTGAGTAGACATTTTTCCAAGGAAGACATACAAATAGCCAACAGACACATGAAAAGATGCTCAACATCTCTACCAGGGAAGATGAGACACAACACTAAAGTACACTTGGGGTTTTTAAATATTGGTAATAAATGATTTGTTGCATTATTTATTTATTTATTTAAAAAATTAAGGGGTGCTTGGGTGGCTTAATTGGTTAAGCAGCCTACTCTTGATTGAGCCCTGCATCAGGCTCTGCCCTGACAGCACAGAGTCTGCTCGGGATTCTCTCTCTCCCTCTCTGCCCCTCCTCCACTCGTACACACGCATTCTCTCTCTCAAAATAAATAAATAAACTCTTTAAGAAATTGAAAGATATTTATTGAAGTATAGTTGACACACAATGTTACATTCGTTTCAGGCGTACAACATGGTGATTCAGCAACTTTATGCATTATGCTATGCTCACCGTAAGTATAGCTACCGTCTGAAATTATTTATTAAATGAAATACTGGTAACAAACAAGTTGGGTAGTGGGCACACAACTGTTTAAAATAGTAGTACTTTTAACAGCACGTATGTATTGTAAATTTGCTTTTGCATGTATGGTATATTTCACTGTTAAATAATGATTTTTTATGTTGAGATGTGCATTTTTTAATTAAGTATAGTTGACACATGTTACATTAGTTTCAGTAACACACAGTGTTCAACAATGTTTCAGTTATGCTGTGCTCATGACAAGTGGTAGCTACTATCAGTCACCATACCATGCTAATACAATACTATTGACCATATTCCCTGTGCTGTACTTTTCATCTGTGATTAATTCATTCCGTAACTGGAAGCCTTCATCTCCCACTCCCTGTCACCCATTTTGCCCAAGCCCCTACTCCCTCCCCTCTGGCAACCATCAGTTTGTTCTCTGTATTTATGGGTCTGTTTCTGCTTCTGCTTGCTTATTGTTTTATTTTTTTAGATTCCACATATGAGTGGATACATCATTTGCAAATATCTTCTCTCAACTAGTAGGTTGCCATTTTATTTTGTTGATGGTTTCCTTTGCTGTGCAAAAGCATTTTATTTTGGTGTAGTCCCAATAGTTTATTTTTGCTTTTGTTCTCTTTGCCTGAAGGGACGTATCCATAAATATGCTGCTATGGCCAATGCCAAAGAAATTACTCCCTATTTTCTCTTCTGGGATTTTTATGGTTTCAGGTCTCATACTTAGGTCTTTAATCCACACTGAGGGTTTTTTTGTGTGTGGTATAAAAAAGTGGTCTGGTTTCATTCTTTTGCACGTGGCTGTCCAGATTTCCCATCATCATTTATGGAAGAGACCACCTTTTTTCCATTGTATATTCTTGCCTCCTTTGTCATTGATTAACTGACCAAATAAGCATGGGTTTATTTCTGGGCTCTCTATTCTGTTCTATTGATCTATGTATCTGCTTCTGTGCCAATACTATACCGTTTTGATTATTACAGCTTTGTAGTAGATCTTGGAATTTGGAATTGTGATTCCTCCAACTTTGTTCTTCTTTCTCAAGATTGTTTTGGATATCCAAAATCTGTCGTGGTTTCATACAAATTTTTGTATTATTTGTTATTGTTGTGTGAAAATGCTGTTATTGTGATAGGGACTGCATTGAATCTGTAGATTGCTTTGGACAGTTTGGACATTTTACTGATATTAATTGTTCTAATCCTTGGGCATAGGATATCTTTCCCTTTGTGTCATCTTCAGTTTCTTTCATCAGTGTTATATGGTTTTTAGAGTACATGTCTTTTATCTCCTTTGTTATTTTCAGGTATTTTATTCATTTTCGTGCAATAAAATGGGTTTGTTTTTTTAATATCTCTTTTTGCTACTTTATTATTAGTGTATAGAAATGCAATTTGTTTCTGTATATTAATTTTGTATCTTGCATCTTTACTGAATTAATTTATTACTTCTAGTAGTTTCTTGGTGGAATCTTTAGGCTTTTCTGTGTATAGTATCATGTCATCTGCAAATAGTGACTGTTTAACTTCTTCCTTACCAATATGGTTGCCTCTTATTCCTTTTTCATGTCTTGTTGCTGTGGCTAGGACTTCCAGTACTATGTTGAATAAAAGCAGCAAGAATGGACATCTTTATCTTTGTGTCTTATACTTTAAATGAATATATTACCCATGAAAGATTTTGTGATATTATACAATTGTCAAACTATTGGTTAACTGAGGAGTCATGGAATTCTTCTAAATGTTGACACATTTTACTATAGAATATTAAAAAATACATTTATTAATATTACTACCAATCTCATCTGCAGGCCTGAAACTAGGGTGAGTCAAGTGAGGCACCTAGTGTACAGATTTGAGGAGGAACTTACTCTCAGGGTCATGCAAATGCCAACTCTGTACTTGCCTGACCTGAAAGTGAATACCTGTGGTTTTTTTTATTTTTTTTTAACGTTTATTTATTTTTGAGACAGAGAGAGACAGAGCATGAACAAGGGAGGGTCAGAGAGAGGGAGACGCAGAATCTGAAACAGGCTCCAGGCTCTGAGCAGTCAGCACAGAGCCCGACGCGGGGCTCGAACTCACAGACCGTGAGATCATGACCTGAGCCGAAGTCGGCCGCTTAACTGACTGAGCCACCCAGGTGCCCCAATGAATACCTGTTTAAGAGTAAGGTATCTCTGTACACCTGGGTGGCTCCATCGGTTAAGTGTCTGACTCTTGATTTTAGCTCAGGTCATGATCTTGCAGTTTGTGACATTGAGCCCTGCATTGGGCTCTGCACTAACAGTGCTGAGCCTACTTTGTATTTTCTCCCTTTCTCTCTGCCTCTCTCTCTTTCTCTCTCTCTCTCAAAATAAATAAAAAAATTAAGCTTTAAAAAAAGAGTGAGGTGTCTCACTGCAAGTGAGTGTCTCTTTATTTTTTTTTTTAAGTTTTTATTTAAATTCCAGGTAGTTCACATACAGTGTAATACTAGTTTCAGGTGTACAATACAATGATTCAATACTTCCAAACATAAACCAGTGTTCATCACAAGTACACAAGTGAGTGTCTCTAAATTTTGTACCTTACAGGGGCACCTGGGTGGCTCAGTCAGTTAAGCTTTGGACTTCAGCTCAGGTCATGATGTCACGGTTCGTGAGTTCAAGCCCCGTGTCAGGCTCTGTACTGACAGCTCAGAGCCTGGAGCCTGCTTCGGATTCTGTGTCTTCCTCTCTCTCTGCCCCTCCCCTGCTTGTGCGCTCTCTCTCTCTCTCTGTCTCTCTCTCTCTCTCTCTCTCTCTCTCTCTCTCTCAAATACGTTTTTTTTTAAAGTTTTGTACCCTACACACCTCACTTGCCTCACCCTAGTACGTGTAAGCTGTCAGGTCACAGTGATAGACATTTCCAAAATTATAAAATGTCTTAAAGGTTTGAATTTTATCGTTGGTGACAAATACTGTCAGTTGTTTACCTTTAACTAACAGGTTCATTGTGTCATTGTTTGAGAAAATGTCTGCTAAATACCTTTCTGGATACCATAGTTTGTATGCCATATTGTCAAGTAAAAATTGTGCTTTATGAAAAAAGTAAAATAAAGTGGCTAGTTCAGCTTGCAACTGAAACAATCCCACAAATGTTTTTCCTTGAGACAGCCAGCATGCTTTGGTATGCTGAGGAAGTGCTTTATGTGTACTTTCTATTTTGTCACATAGCCTATAAAAGGACACATACTAAAAGGTCAAATTTGGAGCACCTGGGTGGCTCTGTTGGTTGAGCATCTGACTTGATTTTGGCTCAGGTCATGATCTCTGGGTTGTGGGATCCAGCCCCAAGTCAGGCTCTGTGCTGAGTGTGGCAACCTGCTTAAGGTTCCTGTTCTCTCTACCACTGCCCCTCTCTCCCACTTGTGCATTTTCTCTCTCTCTGTCTCTAAAGTAAAAATTTTTTCAATTGAGTTTAATAACCTTAATAATTTTTTACTTCTGCATAAAGGGCATTCTTTTTTAACTTTTCTTTTAACTTTTTAATGTGTATTTTGAGAGAGAGAGAGAGCAAGCAGGGGAAAGGGAGAGAGAGAGGGAGACACAGAATCCGAAGCAGGCTCCAGGCTCTGAGCTGTTAGCACAGAGCCCGATGTGGACTCAAATCGATGAAATGTGAGATCATGACCTGAGCCAAATTCAACTCTTAACTGACTGAGCCACCCACACACCCCATAATAAAGGTCATTCTTAAATAAAATTGCCTTTGTATTTAAAAACAATTTTTTAAATGTTTATTTATTTTTGAAAGAGGAAGAGAGAGAGAGAGAGAGAGAGACCATGAGCAGGGGAGAGGCAGAGAGAGGGAGGCACAGAATCCAAAGTAGGCTCCAGGCTCTGACCTGTCAGCACAGAGCCCAATGTGGGGCTTGAACCCACAAAATGCAAGATCATGACCTGAGCCGAAGTTGACACTTAACTGACTAGGCCACCCAGGTTCCCCTCCTTTGTATTTTTAATCACAAGTGTAAGGTGGTGAAGAACACAATAACTACCTGTACAGTTTGGTGCCACTGCAAATGTCAACATAGCTGTTCTAGGCTAAAGTAAGAAATTACAGTTATTTGATACATAGTGTAATTCAACACAACTTGACTCTGCAACCTATCATTCATATAAAATAAGATATTCAATGTTTAGTTTGTGTAGATACTGGACACATATAAACAAAATAGCCACATTTGTAGATGCATCCATTTGTAAGGTAAAAGTACAAGTTTCCAAAGAAGTAGCAACTCAATCTTCATATTTCTAGTTAAAGGTCTAATTCAAGGGGTGACTGTATTGTTAAGAAGTGGCAGTACCATGAATTCAGTTATTGACTTTCTATCCAGCAGGCATTCAGCAACTAGGCTATGCAAGGCTTTTTTGGCTCTCAGCTATTGTGTGCATTATGATGACTTAGCCTGTTAGACGCCTCAGAAGGAGTTTCATTTTCGGTTCAAAAAGAAGTGGCAAATAGTTTTCGGCTTTCAAAATGTTCAATTTCTTTAAATTTTTGAAGATGTCTCTCAAAATGAAGCTGCGGCATAATTTGCACCCAACTGTTATTGAAAAATGTTCTGTTTCCCCAAGACACAATTAAATAAACTATTATCATTTGTAAAGCTGAAAGAAAGGTAGCTTTCATCATGTTTTATTATTTTTTACAGTTTTTCCCAATTACTTTTTTTTTATAAGTTTATTTATTTTGAGGGAGAGAGAGAGAGAGCAGGAAAGGGGCAGAGAGAGAGAGAGAGGGAGAGAGAGAATCCCAAGCAGGCTCTGTGCTGTAAGGGCTAAGCCTGAAGTGGGGCTTGAACACACAAACTGTGAGATCATGACCTGAGTTGAAATCAAGAGTCTGTCCCTTAACCAAATGAGCCATCCAGGTGCCCCTCCCAGTTTCTTTGAAGTAGATTCCTTCCTTTTCATGATTCAGGGAGCTCTCTCTGATACGTCAATATAGGTAGTACAACTGTGGGTGGCATAAGCAAGTCCTTTAATTCCCCCCCCCTTTTTTTATTACGGTAAAGTACATTTCATAAAATTCACTATTTTAACCATTTAAATGTACAGTTCAGTGACATTAGGTACATACATGTTGTTGTGAGATGATTACTACCATCCATCTTTAGAACTCTTTTCTTACAAAATGGAACCCCGTCTCTAACCCCTGGCAACCACCATCCTAGTTGCTATCCCAATGAACTTGACTACTTAAGTACCTCACATAAATGGGCTATCAAGTATTCATCCTTTTGTGACTGGTTTATTTCACTTAGCATAATGTCTTCAAGGCTCATCCAGGTTGTACCATGTGTCAGAATTTCCTTTCTTTTTAAAGCTGAATAATATTCTATTGTATGTATGTTTTGCCTCCATTCACCTGTTGATGGAAATTTGAGCTGCTTCTACCCTTTTGGCTATCATGCCCAGTCATTGGCTGGCAGCTGCATAGATCTGGAGTTGACAACTGGAGTCATTAGTCAGTTATGTTCCTCATAGATGGGGATCTGACCGTTTCATGATCTCCAAGCATTTTATTTACCCTTGGTTGGGTTGAAGATCTTATAAGATATTGTCTGTTTGCACTTCCTATTCTATAAATTTCCTAATCATTTTCTGCCCAAATTTCTATTAGATTGTCTTTTTCTTACAAATTCATAAGGGCTTTGTTTATGTATAAAATTATCTAACTCCCTGTTTTGTCATATATACTACAAATATTTTCTCTCAGTTTACAATGTATCTTTAGATTTTGTATATGGTATACTTTTTCATATAAATACTTTTAATTTCAAAATAGACAAATCTATTTTTTTCTTTTATAGCTTCTTAGCCCTTTGTGTTGCTTACAAGGTTTCCCCAACTCTTGAGTCATATATCCTAACATCTTACAGTTTTCTTTGCATTTACGTGTGTGATTTATTTAGATTTTTTTGGTGTATATGTACAATGAAGTAAGTTTAAACATGCTTTCTTCTAGCTGGATAGTCAATTATACAAGTATTATTTGTTAAAGTATCATTCTTCTTCTGTGGCATTGGAGTGCCATCTTTATGCTGCCTATGCTGAGACTCCTAGAAACATGTAATTTTGATATTTCTCAGCACAGATATTCACTTCAGTTCCTGAAAGAGGCAAAGCAATCAAACACATATCACTGAGAAAACAAGTGATACCAAGTCAATACTTGTATACGAGCAAGTGCCAATTCACGAAAGGTTACGATAGGATTACCAGAGACTTCATATGTACTGTATTTTTTTTTATGGGGAAAAAAAATCTGCCTCAAGGCAGTGTCACAAACACTGATCATTTTCGTGTTCAATTTAACATCCAGCTTCTTTTTAAAAAATTTTTTTTTAGTTTATTTATTTTGAGAGACACAGAGAGAGCACAGGTAGGGGAGGGACAGTGAGAGAAAGGGAGAGAGAGAATCCCAGGCAGGCTCTGGACTGCCAGCACAGAGCCCGACGCAGGGCCCGAACCCCCCAAACTGTGAGATCATGACCTGAGCGGAAACTGGGAGTCAGACACTTAACCAACTGCACCACCCAGGCACCCCACTTTCAGCTTCTTAAAAAGGAAGGAAAGAATTACAATGAAAACATATGGAATGATATAAATTCTCAGCTAAGTAGAATTTTTAACTTATTTGCTATTTCGAAATAGAAATAGTCCAGTAATTGGTTTTGTGAAAAAAATAATTATATATATTTACATGTATATACACATATATATTTACACATATAAAGTTTCTTTCCTTCTAAAAATAATGACCTGGGTTCAAATTCTGTGTCCATTATTTACTAGTCAGGGAACTTTATGCAAATGACTTAGCTTTTCTGAAACTGAAATTATAATAGTCAATTGTGATGAGAACCAATTGTAATGTCATCAGTAAAACCTCCCTGTGCTAAGTCTTGTTATAAATGTCAGGTGACATACTTAATCATGCTGTACTTTAGAAATTCTCACCATTAGGCCTTTTGGTCCAGAAATTGAGTTAACTGTGCTACTTCTTGCATCAATTTTCAGAGGCAAATAGGTGCTGACAGCCCTACCTACCCAATCCAAGGATGGGAAATTAGTCTCCAAAACATTTCCCAAATTGTTCAGCTACTACTCAAGAAGCAGTTGTGTCACCAGGAAGAGTGATTGTTCTTGGAAGCAACACTCACTTAATTGAACCTGTATGAAGGAGAAACCCTTTCAAGGAAATCCCTAGGGATGGATTATTTTCCTAACAAGTAGAGACCAAGGAGTGGTGGTTTCTCAATGACTGGGAGACATTTGGCAGAAGAGAAACTTGGAAGTTGTGGTTTGCAAGGGTGTGTGCAAATCTCAGCATGATAGGTCCTAGCCTAGGTGTTTGAAGGTAGCATGCAGCAAGTATAATCGTTTTGTGGGTGAAAACACAAAGATATATATCTTAGCAACAAATAGGTGCTCTGGGAGGATAATCAGGCTAAGCCCTAAAATGACACAACCCTGAATGTTGATGTCATTCCTAAAAAACACTTTAGTACTCTCTCTAAAAATAAACACAAGCGCTTGAAGGACGGTTACATGAATGCAACTCTTCATTTGCTTCTGGAATGTTACTGAACTAATGCCACCCTTTAGGAGGAGTCTAAAGTATCTTTGAATGTCTGACGAAGAGATTTCCAAGTATTGGGAAGGAGAATTTAGCCCTTTGAGTGTGGCCATGACAATTGTTTCAAACTAATTATTTCCACGCTTTATTCACTGTTAATACATTTTCGTACAAACTGCAATGGTAAATGGAGAATGGAATTCAAAATCGGACTCTTTTAAGGCTGTGTTTTACTGTGGTCTAACAAAAAAGGACATTTACATGTTATATTATGCCAGTGTCATATATACTGCCTCACAGGGATCACTTTTCATGGCAATTCTTTTCATTTTTGGTGTTACTTTCAAAATTGGGGAGGGGAAAGATCATTTGTGTATGGAAACTTGACTTTGTTTACATAGTCTCCTCAATTTTAGGTAGAGTAAATGTATATTCCTTCCAATCATAACATTCTCTTCCCATCACTTAAATACTTTGCAGTTTTCTATAAGCGGCTTCATATGTACTCTTACTTTGTGATTTAGCAAATTTTGCACATAGCAATTAGACCTGGCAGGCCATATTTATATAATAAAGTGTTACTTAGCACTTACAATAATATCAGAGGGTAGGGAAGAGGAGTGTTAAACTAACCTCTGGAAAAAAATGGGGTTGGCAAAATATTTGAGAATTTTATTGTTAATATGTTTGGCTTTTCCAATATTTGTAATAGAGGTTCTGTTTGAGCTCCTATTTTTCCTACAATTTAAGAAAAGCACAAAGAACTCCAGGCATTCTCACCTCTGCTGGAATTTTATTGAGAGGCGTCACTGAAGTCAGAGAAGGGTCGCCGCCTCAAGTCCTGTACTGTTGCGATGGTGGTACAGAGATTATTTAATATGTTTCCTCCCTTCCTCCATATTTCCTTCCACTCACCACCTCTGTCTTTAACGTGGAAGATGTGTCGTCTAGGCATAGAAAGGAAGACAGTCTTAGGCATGGGCAGTCCCTCCCCAGAACAGGAAGTAACAGTGCTGGGCTCATGAGGTTTTATGTTATAGCTCACGTAAATAAGGGTCTTCAATCTCTTGTTCTAAGTCTTTTTTCTGGTAAAATGTTATTGAGCTAAGGCCACCCTTCAGGAGGAGCCTAAGTATCTTTGAATGTCTGAGGAAGAAAATATAAATCTTGTTCCAAAGAAAATTCTTCTTCCAAAGAAAATATAAACCTGAATCCTCCAAAGTCCTGAAAAATAATGTGTGTCTACTAAAGCATTTTTTAAAGATTCTGCAAAGGGAAGGAATTACATCTCACAGTACTGAATAAAGTAAAATTTTCTAAAAGTACTTACCACACTGTTCTTGCCTTAAAGTTCCTTGTCTTAGTAGTAGCTTGTTAGTGCTTTTCTGTGTTTTTCTCAAAGCTTAAACTGGGGCATAATCTCTTTTTCTGTCTCTTTGCAGATGTTTCCTTCCTAGGCCAGCTTGATGTCCTTTCCTATGTACATTAATCTACTCCCTGCATCTAGTGGTTTCAATTCTGCAATTCTAGCCATTACTACAGTTGTGAAAACAGATACCCAAGTGCGATAGCAGGTCAAGCAACAAAGCATAAATACATCCTTCTCGGCTGCAGGGTGGAAACAGACGCTTCTATTTTAATAGTTTCATCTTTGGGGGCACCTGGGTTGCTCAGTGGGTTAGGCATCCGACTCTTGATCTCAGCCCAGGTCTTGATCTCAAGGTCGGGAGTTCAAGCCCTGCATTGGAGAGGGCCTCCAATGCCCAGTGTGGAGTCTACTTAAAAAAAAAAAAGTTTTTCATGTTTATCACATGTGTTGCTGGGTATATATAGAAAACCCACAGTAGATGCCTCCTGGAAGATAGCCTCTTATGTATTATAGGCTGAAGATGGATCAGGAAGCAACCAGCACGAGGAAAGCTAATATTTAAAGTTTGCCAACCATGATCAAACATTACGCAGAAGTATAGCAAGTTAGTAGTAACCCCTGATGTTATTTGGAAATACTTAAATCTATACCAGATTTTCAGATGTATAATGAAAGTATTACAATTAGAGGGAAACCAGAGAAAAATGTAGAGTTTAGGTTAAAATGAGGCAATAATTGGAATTTTGCACTTGGTTTCATTAGCTGCCAACAATCTGAATGGTGCACAATGAAATCCATAAAACATGTTGCCAAATCTCTGGTCAGTTGAAACTGCTGTGTTTCATTCTTCTCTGGTAAAAATGTCTTAATTTTGGCCATGTGATGTTATTTGTCTCATCTGGTTTCTTGGAGACTGATGGTCTCTCATTAACTGTACTAATAAGTAGAGGAGGCAGCAGAGAGCTTTGGGGAAACGATACAGCAACAACACCCGCTGAGGTCACTGCAGTAGTGATGACTGATGACTGGATGCCCCACTAAAGGTATAAGAATAGGGGACTGGGGAGCTAATGTAGGCTAAAAGCTAACCTACAGGCTCGCTAGGATTCTGAGGTGAGGCAGTGTCATGGTCTAGAAGGTACGTTGGAATCATTTGGGATGATGCGGCCTTAGGGAAATAACCTATTTTCTCTGAACCAGTTTTCTCCTCCTCAAACATGGAATCCTAAGGCAAAAACTCCTCTGGCTGTGATCTTGCATTCTAATATATTTTATGGGTTCTAACATGTCCTCTCCTGGGGTGTCTAACATGTCCTCAGTCGGCTAAGCATGTGACTTCGGCTCAGGTCATGATCTCACAGTTCACGAGTTCGAGCCCCACATCAGGCTGTGTGCTGACAACTCAGAGCCTAGAGCCTACTTCGGATTCTGTGTCCCTCTCTTTGTCCCTCCCCCGCTCACACTCTGCCTCTCTCTCTCTCTCTTAAAAATAAATAAACATTAAAAAAAATTTAAGGTGTCCTCTCCCCTGATTCACCACTCCTGCATTTTAACATTTCTGAAATGGGTTGTGCTTTCTAATCAATAGTGACTTACCATAACTGTTATCTCAATATACTTACTTTGCCTGTGCATAAAAAATGCCAGCATCAAAACTGCAAAAAGGGCATAGGAGGCTTGGAAGACAAATCTCAGATGTAGAAAATAGTAGAACTTTTTTTTAACTATTAGGAATTAAATGATGATAGGGAGAATGAGGAGGTAATGAATTAGATGTATATAGCGGTATCTCCAGAGCTAAAGTCAAAAGTCAGCTAACTATATATAATTGCAAGGCCAAGACCAATGGTTTCATTCTTCAATACATTCTTTAAAGAAATGCTGTATCATCAGTGCTGTCGAAAGTATTATACTGAAAAACACAGACAGCAACAATTCCAAGTAGTTCAGCAGGCTCAGTCTCTGAATATGTAGCAGGTTTAGGAAAACTTGAACCATTTTATTTTACCTACATTTCCTATGTGCATAGAGACCGATATGTGGTTTAAAAAAAAAGTGGTCTGAGACTGAAAAAGTTTTTTCAGTAAGCATAATATGAACGTTGTAAGTGGCAAGAAAGTACAGTGTTACTTTTAAATTGGAAATAACTTTTACTTTATTATTCATAAAATGCTTGTGTGCCTTAACAGCAAGTTGTCTTTGATTCAACCAGTTGCAATGTATCAATACACATCTACCAGTTAAAGCAAAAGCTCGTTAATGCCACCAGCACCAAAAGATGGTGTTAGGGGACACTTGCAGAATGACTCTTTTGGATTTATAACCAAAATCAGACTGAAAAATACAATTGTGGGAGCTGTACATAAATAGAAGAGCTTTGAGCTTTTTCATAGGGTTCATGTAAATTCTGATATGTAACCCCATAAATTCTGATATGTAACCCCATAATTCAATTATTGTGTTGAATTATAAGCAGTTTATTAAAAGATCCTAGTTTAGTCTAGTACTAAATAGTTTCTATAATCAGAGTTGTTATTAATAATAAAAGCTATGTATTAAAAGCATACAAGCAGGACAAAGTGACTTGTGGCAAATAAATCAATTATATACTTTTAAGAATAAAAAAATTTAGTCATGGGATGGTAAATTGACTTGCCCTAACCACCAGTTTGCTATTTGAGGACCAGGACTAGAACTGAGTTCTCTTCCTTCCTTCCTTCCTTCCTTCCTTGCTTGCTTCCTTCCTTCCTTCCTTCCTTCCTTTTTTTTAAAGTATTTTTTTCATGTTTACTTATTTTTGAGAGAGGGAGAGACAGAGCATGAACGGGGGAGGGGCAGAGACAGAGGGAGATACAGAATCTGAAGCAGGCTCCAGGCTATGAGCTATCAGCACAGACCCCGATGCAGGGCCCGAACTCACCAACTGCAAGATCATGACCTGAACTGAAGTCAGCCACTCAACCGACTGAGCCACCCAGGTGCCCCTAGAACTGAATTTTCTTGACTTAATTTATTGTCATGCATATCCAGTCACTGAATGCCTACTACATGCAGTAATATATAGTGTAGTCATACCACATGTGTATTTACTTTGTCTGTATTAACTAAAGCTCTTGGAAGTGTGTGTGTGTGTGTGTGTGTGTGTGTGTGTGTGTGTGTGTGAGAGAGAGAGAGAGAGAGAGAGAGAGAGAGGTGGGGGGGAAACAATGTAGAGAGAGCAGCCAGCTCTGCCTACCTTTCCATTCGGTCAGTATATTTCCAGAGAGTGATACAGGAGCTGTCTATGTTTCTTTTCGTAGTCATCTCTGTTCTAAAGTGCTTCTTATGATGTGAGCATCTCACCTCACTGAGAGTGACCACTGTTTTTAAAGAAATGCATGTTTCATACAACATAGCCCTTAAACACAAGTCAAAACTTCATTAGGTGTTTAACTTGAAGACAACAATCTGTCCTTTTTTAATTTTTTTAATGTTTATTTATTTTTGAGAAAGACAGGGTGCAAGCGGGAGAGGGGCAGAGAGAGAGGGAGATACAGAATCTGAAGCAGGCTCCAGGCTCTGAGCTACTAGCACAGAGCCTGACACAGGCCTCGAACTCACTAACTGTGAGATCATAACCTGAGCCAAAGTTGGACACTTAACCAACTGAGCCACCCAGGGGCCCCAACAACAATCTGTTCTAATTCAATAACAGCCAGGTGTGTTTGGGACTTACCAGGAGATAAAATTAAAGGCACTTATGTTTGCTTGCTAGTATGTTTGCAAAAATACTTCATATTGTGTTTCATGGGCCAAAATATTTAAGGAATTTTCAAGGGCAACTGTGACTGTATTCTCAAAATCTTGGAGCTTGTGATGCCTGAAGAAGAATACAGCAATGGGTTTGTGGGTGGGGAGATTGACAAGACAGACCAGGGAGGAGAAAGGATGAAGAGGGAAAACCAGTTAGGAGACTCTTGCAATACAAGAAAATGATGACAGAAGCTTCAACCAGTACAGTGGCAGCAAGGACATCTCCTCCAGTGGAGGAGAAACAGTGGAGGCAGAAATAAGGAAGGAATGACTGGCGTCCTAGAGGAGAAATTAAAGAGCATCCTAGAGGAGAAGTTAAAGCTTACCTGAGTTTTCTAGACTTGTAGATTAGGATGATGATTGGGATGATCATGACAGTTAATACAGGGAGCTCCATATTTTGATCTAGTGAAGAAGACATGACTTCAATTATCCGTATTCACTGGACTGAGTTTAAAATGAGATAGTTTTAAATTTTAATGTCCCAGATTACATTAGTCCCAGCCCCGCTGATTTATTGCCCAACCACAGATCTACCCTACCTTATGATTGTTTCCCCAGAAGGCAGAGCCTGAGGCAAAAGCTTGTGCACTACTTCTTGGTTAGGGACTACAATCCCAGGGAACAGAAATGAGGGAAAAGGTGAGTGAGGCAACAAAGGAGGAGCTGACAGAAGAGTGTGTTAGGGACATTGCCTCGCCTTGGACTGATTACTTAATCTTCCAAGAATCCATAGAAATGACTAGTTGTCAGGAAAACTCAGGGGCCCTATGTCACACAAAGTTTTCACTGTGAAGTGATAACTCCCCTCCACTCCTAGGTGGTTCTTACATGGGTACTGTGGAGATCCTATTGCCTCTAAAGCCATAGTGTCACTAAGGAAGCCCTGTGTCAAGAGATGGTAAGTGGAAGGTAGGACATGAGGTGAGGACTCCTGGGTTTTACCCCATGGACTCATGCCTGGTCACCACAGCAGTATCTGGGTGGGAACCAATCTTAAAAGCTCTGAAGACAAGGAAGGCCAAGAGGACCTGAGGGGTGAATTTCCAACCTGAGTATGCCCCAGTAAATTCTGACAGTTCCCAAAAGGATGCTTCATATGTGCCCACAGACCAGTCTGCCCACTTCATCTACATGTTTGCTCCAGCTTCTCTCCCTCAACTGATGCCACTTCCCAAGAAAATGGTGCTGCCTCTGTTGGTAGTGACCTTCAGGATACAGTGGTGTGTGAGTCAAGTCTGTAGTTCTCAGATGCTACCAAAGCCACTGGTTCTGGGGTATCAGAATTGTTCTGGGTAAGTGTGGAGGTTGGGAAGGAGGGGGCAAGAACCTAATCTTTAACCTCTTGCCACATTTTGTCACCAGCTCCTGAAAAACTTTGCTCTTCCTGGTTCCAGAAAGTCCCACAGGAAAGCTGCTGCTTCAGTTTCTCTCTTCCATTTTTCATCTTCAAACCATCCCTGTCATGATGCCATACACCAAAACATTTCTCTCCTCAATTCCTCATTAATTAAAAGCAAACAAAACCCTCCTCTCAACAAATAACAAATCTATCTCCCCAAAACAAAACAAAGGCAAGAAGAAGCTTAGAGAAACTGTCATAAGCAAACATAGGAACTTATGTGGAATTCAGCACCCTGAATTCCAGTGCTCAGATAAGGAAACTTTTCAGAACTGTGGGTGTCTACTTACTTTTCATTTACATAACCAGAGGGGCCTATTCCAGTGGCCCCCTTAAAGAATAGTAATATGCCAAAAATTACTTGAAGTCTCTACTTTAGAGAAGAAACTGCACAGAGAAATTATTTTTTAAGTTAAGTATTACTCGACTTAATAGATGAGCATCTAAAAAAACTGAGGCAAAGACTTACAGCAGGAGATTTGTCTGGGAATTTGATCCCAGGGAGCACGAGTTAAAAAGGAGTAAAAACAGGGAATCAAGGAAAACCAATAAAGAACCCAATATCAAACTGTTTACTACTACTAAGTTTACTGGTGCTTTTGTCCTGAGACCTTCTGAGCAGCTGTGAATGAGGTTCAGAACAATTTGTCTAAGGACTGAGAGGGAGAAGGAAGAATTGATACATTGCTTCTTGTCGCCATTTGTCAAAAATGGCCTCAGAAGCATGGGTTTACCTGCATGTTGGCATTGCAAATTTCCTGCAGGTGGCTCATGCCAGGAAGTAAGAGCTACCTGTTAGGGACCCACAGTGAGGTGCTCTGGGTTGTGTCTGTAAGAAGGTGATTGAGCTATAGCACTGGCTGGAGGGGGAATTGGGGTTGAGAGGATCTGAGTGCTACATAGGAGGATCTGACTGAGTAGTCTTTCCCTCCCAGAACAGAAAAGAGAGAAGAGGCCCAAGAACACACATATACTCAGGAATCTGGAGGAGAGACAGAAGAGGCTGGGAAGAGACCAATGAAAGGGCATCAAAAAGGTAGGAGAAAAATAAGGTAATAATAACAGTTACAGCCATAACAACAACAACCACAGCACTAGCAATGATAGTAATAGCAGCAAACACTCTATGAAGGTAGACTAGGTGGCAGGCACTATTCTATGCTCTTTTCATAAAACAAGTCATTTAATACTCCCAACCGTATGAAATGAGCACAGTCACCTGCCCCATCTTACACATGGGGATACCACATTACTGGAGTAATAGTTGGTTACTCCAGAGCCTGTGCTCTTAACCACTTCACTGTGCCGACCCGAGGAATAAAAGCACCCATGAGACAACAGCGGATGGAATTCCACAAAGGAGGGAATGAGCAAGGGTCACTTTTACTTACCAGGGAGGGAAGGATAAAGACTAAAGAAAGGCCATCTGATTTGTGACCAAGAGGTACCTGGTCACTTTTGAAGATGCAGTTTGAGCCAAGTGATGAGTCAGAACACAGAGTGCAAAGAGATGAGGACAGAATGGAGCCCATATCCACCTCTGGAGACATTTGTTAGTGAAAGGAGTCAGTGTATTATTTTAGCGTAATAACCACCCGTCCTCGAGAGCCTGGGTGGCTCAGTTGGTTAAGCATCTGACTCTTGATCTCAGCTCAGGTCTTGATCTCAGGGTCTTGAGTTTAAGCCCTGTGTTGGGCTTTACACAGGGCATGAAGCCTACTTTAAAAAATTAAACAAACATGGGACACCTTGGTGACTCAGTCAGTTGAGCGTCCTTCTCTTGATTTTGGCTCAGGTCATGATTTCATGGTTTATGAGTTCGAGCCCCATGTTGGGCTCTTTGCTGACAGTGCAGAGCCTGCTTGGGATTTTCTCTCGCCCTCTCTCTCTCTGTCCTTTCTGTGTGTGTGCTATCTCTCCCAAAATAAATAAATAAACTTTAAAAATTCCAACCAGCCAACCAAACAAAACCCCACCTGTCCTAATTTGCTAATAGAAGAGACGGATCCAGTGTCGAGGGAAGGAGAAGAAGATCAGCAGGACTCTAAACATTACTAAGTTTGAATTGGCACAATTCTTTTAGGTATAGGAAATGTCCCTCAGGTGGTGTCCTTCGGCTAAATGCCAAGAGAGAAAGGTTAAGAAGCAACATAGGACCCATCAGAGACTGAGGAAGCCTTTGGAGAGAAGAATAATGAGCAGATTTTCATTCTGGTTTTTTGCCATTTCTGAGTTCCCACAAAATGGCAGAAAGGGACACACTCTGTTGCCAACCTTCTCTTTCCCTCCTCCTGCCTCATTAGCTGAGCCCAATCATTATACTACATTTTCTGTGCCTTGGATAGAAGAGCCAGCTCTTCAAACCATAACATTGGCAGCCGTTTTCTTCCTACAGTTTGTAAAAATTAAATCACAAATCAAAAGAGTGTGAGCCAAACATGCCACAGCCATTTGGATTTACATGAAAGGGAAACCATCAACACCTCCCTATCTTGGCTGATGAATGTATCTGATATTTCAGACTTCTTTCTTGGTTCTTTCATGACCACAAGACCAAAACTAATCAGTCCAATTAGACAAACTTCCAGATTATAGCTCTGAAGTCAACTCAACAAGTAACATATCCAACAATATAATTTGCCAACTTTAATTCGGAGGTTGAAGGAGGGTGGAGGGGAGAGGGTTCCTGATTTATCACAGCAGCTAAAGCAGTATCCCAGTCTGAATACAAAACAAACAATAATAAATAAAGCTAGATTGGGGGAACTATAACTACAATCATCATGTTTTCCCAATATTAAAAAAACAAAACAAAACAAAACAAAACAAAAAACTGGAGTTAAGATGTCATCTGATGAAAGCTCTCAGGATAGTTGTAAATATCTTCAAATGAATTAGTTAAATGTAAAGAAAAAAAATCAAATCCAAAGAGAACTGGAAGACTATATAGTTAAATATTTACCTGATTATGATGGTAGGATGGTCTTAGCATGCAAAAGACAAAAAAGAAAAAGATTAAGAGATTTCTCCACATGAATACATAATTTTTCTGAACTCAACATAAGTCACCATAAGCAAAAAGCTTAAGACAAATAGAACAATATATTTGTAACACATATAATATTCAAAAGGTTTATAGCCTTAACTTTCCTTTTAACAGATTTTTGAGATATAATTAACCTACCATATAGTCCACCCAGTTAAAGTGTATAATTCATGGGGGTTTTTTTGTATGTTAACAGGATTTGTATATTTGTATTTTTTTGTATATTAACAGGATTTGTATATTAACAGTATAATCATCACTATAATTGATTTTATATTATTTTTACCACCTCAAAAAGGAGAACCTTTGCACCCATTAAAAATCACTCCGGAAGGGAGTCGGCGGCAAGATGGCGGCTTAGGAGGACGCTGGGCTCACCGCACGTCCTGCTGATCACTTAGATTCCATCTACATCTGCCTAAATAACCCAGAAAACCACCAGAGGATTAGCAGAACGGAGTCGCCGGAGCCAAACGCAGACGAGAGGCCCACGGAAGAGGGTAGGAAGGGCGGCGAGGCGGTGCGCGCTCCACGGACTGGCGGGAGGGAGCCGGGGCGGAGGGGCGGCTCGCCGGCCAAGCACAGCCACCGAGTCTGGCTTGCAAAAGCGGAGGGGCCTGACGGACTGTGTTCCCACAACAAGCGCGACTTAGCGTCTGGGAGGTCATAAGTTAACAGCTCTGCTCGGAAAGCGGGAAGGCTGGAGGACAAAGGGAGGGAGAGCTGCTGAGCCCCCTGACAACAGAGCTCAGTTTGGTGGGGAACAAAGGCGCTCGCCAGCGCCATCTCCCCCGCCCATCCCCCAGCCGAAATCCCAAAGAGAACCTGTTCCTGCCGGGGAACTTGCTCGCTCCGCGCAAACACCCAACTCTGCGCTTCTGCGGAGCCAAACCTCCGGCAGCGGATCTGACTCCCTCCCGCTGCCATAGGGCCCCTCCTGAAGTGGATCACCTAAGGAGAAGCGATCTAAGCCTGCCCCTCCTGCCCCCGAGCACCTTGCCTACCCACCCCAGCTAATACGCCAGATCCCCAGCATCACAAGCCTGGCAGGGTGCAAGTAGCCCAGACGAGCCACACCACCCCACAGTGAATCCCGCCCCTAGGAGAGGGGAAGAGAAGGCACACACCAGTCTGACCGTGGCCCCAGCAGTGGGCTGGGGACAGACATCAGGTCTGACTGCAGCCCCGCCCACCAACTCCAGTTATACACTACAGCACAGGGGAAGTGCCCTGCAGGTCCGCACCACTCCAGGGACTATCCAAAATGACCAAGCGGAAGAACTCCCCTCAGAAGAATCTCCAGGAAATAACAACAGCTAATGAGCTGATCAAAAAGGATTTAAATAATATAACAGAAAGTGAATTTAGAATAATAGTCATAAAATTAATCGCTGGGCTTGAAAACAGTATACAGGACAGCAGAGAATCTCTTGCTACAGAGATCAAGGGACTAAGGAACAGTCACGAGGAGCTGAAAAACGCTTTAAACGAAATGCATAACAAAATGGAAACCACCACAGCTCGGCTTGAAGAGGCAGAGGAGAGAATAGGTGAACTAGAAGATAAAGTTATGGAAAAAGAGGAAGCTGAGAAAAAGAGAGATAAAAAAATCCAGGAGTATGAGGGGAAAATTAGAGAATTAAGTGATACACTAAAAAGAAATAATATACGCATAATTGGTATCCCAGAGGAGGAAGAGAGAGGGAAAGGTGCTGAAGGGGTACTTGAAGAAATAATTGCTGAGAACTTCCCTGAACTGGGGAAGGAAAAAGGCATTGAAATCCAAGAGGCACAGAGAACTCCCTTCAGACGGAACTTGAATCGATCTTCTGCACGACATATCATAGTGAAACTGGCAAAATACAAGGATAAAGAGAAAATTCTGAAAGCAGCAAGGGGTAAACGTGCCCTCACATATAAAGGGAGACCTATAAGACTCGTGACTGATCTCTCTTTTGAAACTTGGCAGGCCAGAAAGAATTGGCACGAGATTTTCAGGGTGCTAGACAGAAAAAATATGCAGCCGAGAATCCTTTATCCAGCAAGTCTGTCATTTAGAATAGAAGGAGAGATAAAGGTCTTCCCAAACAAACAAAAACTGAAGGAATTTGTCACCACTAAACCAGCCCTACAAGAGATCCTAAGGGGGACCCTGTGAGACAAAGTCCCAGAGACATCACTACAAGCATAAAACATACAGACATCACAATGACTCTAAACCCGTATCTTTCTATAATAACACTGAATGTAAATGGATTAAATGCGCCAACCAAAAGACATAGGGTATCAGAATGGATAAAAAAACAAGACCCATCTATTTGCTGTCTACAAGAGACTCATTTTAGACCTGAGGACACCTTTAGATTGAGAGTGAGGGGATGGAGAACTATTTATCATGCGACTGGAAGCCAAAAGAAAGCTGGAGTAGCCATACTTATATCAGACAAACTAGACTTTAAATTAAAGGCTGTAACAAGAGATGAAGAAGGACATTATATAATAGTTACAGGGTCTATCCATCAGGAAGAGCTAACCATTATAAATGTCTATGCACCGAATACCGGAGCCCCCAAATATATAAAACAATTACTCATAAACATAAGCAACCTTATTGATAAGAATGTGGTAATTGCAGGGGACTTTAATACACCACTTACAGAAATGGATAGATCATCTAGACACACGGTCAATAAAGAAACAAGGGCCCTGAATGAGACATTGGATCAGATGGACTTGACAGATATATTTAGAACTCTGCATCCCAAAGCAACAGAATATACTTTCTTCTCGAGTGCACATGGAACATTCTCCAAGATAGATCATATACTGGGTCACAAAACAGCCCTTCATAAGTTTACAAGAATTGAAATTATACCATGCTTACTTTCAGACCACAATGCTATGAAGCTTGAAATCAACCACAGAAAAAAGTCTGGAAAACCTCCAAAAGCATGGAGGTTAAAGAACACCCTACTAACGAATGAGTGGGTCAACCAGGCAATTAGAGAAGAAATTAAAAAATATATGGAAACAAATGAAAATGAAAATACAACAATCCAAACGCTTTGGGACGCAGCGAAGGCAGTCCTGAGAGGAAAATACATTGCAATCCAGGCCTATCTCAAGAAACAAGAAAAATCCCAAATACAAAATCTAACAGCACACCTAAAGGAACTAGAAGCAGAACAGCAAAGGCAGCCTAAGCCCAGCAGAAGAAGAGAAATAATAAAGATCAGGGCAGAAATAAACAATATAGAAACTAAAAAAACTGTAGAGCAGATCAACGAAACCAAGAGTTGGTTTTTTGAAAAAATAAACAAAATTGACAAACCTCTAGCCAGGCTTCTCAAAAAGAAAAGGGAGATGACCCAAATAGATAAAATCATGAATGAAAATGGAATTATTACAACCAATCCCTCAGAGATACAAACAATTATCAGGGAATACTATGAAAAATTATATGCCAACAAACTGGACAACCTGGAAGAAATGGACAAATTCCTGAACAACCACACTCTTCCAAAACTCAATCAGGAGGAAATAGAAAGCTTGAACAGACCCATAACCAGCGAAGAAATTGAATCGGTTATCAAAAATCTCCCAACAAATAAGAGTCCAGGACCAGATGGCTTCCCAGGGGAGTTCTACCAGACGTTTAAAGCAGAGATAATACCTATCCTTCTCAAGCTATTCCAAGAAATAGAAAGGGAAGGAAAACTTCCAGACTCATTCTATGAAGCCAGTATTACTTTGATTCCTAAACCAGACAGAGACCCAGTAAAAAAAGAGAACTACAGGCCAATATCCCTGATGAATATGGATGCAAAAATTCTCAATAAGGTACTAGCAAATCGAATTCAACGGCATATAAAAAGAATTATTCACCATGATCAAGTGGGATTCATTCCTGGGATGCAGGGCTGGTTCAACATTCGCAAATCAATCAACGTGATACATCACATTAACAAAAAAAAAGAGAAGAACCATATGATCCTGTCAATCGATGCAGAAAAGGCCTTCGACAAAATCCAGCACCCTTTCTTAATAAAAACCCTTGAGAAAGTCGGGATAGAAGGAACATACTTAAAGATCATAAAAGCCATTTATGAAAAGCCCACAGCTAACATCATCCTCAACGGGGAAAAACTGAGAGCTTTTTCCCTGAGATCAGGAACACGACAAGGATGCCCACTCTCACCGCTGCTGTTTAACATAGTGCTGGAACTTCTAGCATCAGCAATCAGACAACAAAAGGAAATCAAAGGCATCAAAATTGGCAAAGATGAAGTCAAGCTTTCGCTTTTTGCAGATGACATGATATTATACATGGAAAATCCGATAGACTCCACCAAAAGTCTGCTAGAACTGATACAGGAATTCAGCAAAGTTGCAGGATACAAAATCAATGTACAGAAATCAGTTGCATTCTTATACACTAACAATGAAGCAACAGAAAGACAAATAAAGAAACTGATCCCATTCACAATTGCACCAAGAAGCATAAAATACCTAGGAATAAATCTAACCAAAGATGTAAAGGATCTGTATGCTGAAAATTATAGAAAGCTTATGAAGGAAATTGAAGAAGATTTAAAGAAATGGAAAGACATTCCCTGCTCATGGATTGGAAAAATAAATATTGTCAAAATGTCAATACTACCCAAAGCTATCTACACATTCAATGCAATCCCAATCAAAATTGCACCAGCATTCTTCTCGAAACTAGAACAAGCAATCCTAAAATTCATATGGAACCACAAAAGGCCCCGAATAGCCAAAGGAATTTTGAAGAAGAAGACCAAAGCAGGAGGCATCACAATCCCAGACTTTAGCCTCTACTACAAAGCTGTCATCATCAAGACAGCATGGTATTGGCACCAAAACAGACACATAGACCAATGGAATAGAATAGAAACCCCAGAACTAGACCCACAAACGTATGGCCAACTCATCTTTGACAAAGCAGGAAAGAACATCCAATGGAAAAAAGACAGCCTCTTTAACAAATGGTGCTGGGAGAACTGGACAGCAACATGCAGAAGGTTGAAACTAGACCACTTTCTCACACCATTCACAAAAATAAACTCAAAATGGATAAAGGACCTAAATGTGAGACAGGAAACCATCAAAACCTTAGAGGAGAAAGCAGGAAAAGACCTCTCTGACCTCAGCCGTAGCAATCTCTTACTCGACACATCCCCAAAGGCAAGGGAATTAAAAGCAAAAGTGAATTACTGGGACCTTATGAAGATAAAAAGCTTCTGCACAGCAAAGGAAACAACCAACAAAACTAAAAGGCAACCAACTGAATGGGAAAAGATATTCGCAAATGACATATCGGACAAAGGGCTAGTATCCAAAATCTATAAAGAGCTCACCAAACTCCACACCCGAAAAACAAATAACCCAGTGAAGACATGGGCAGAAAACATGAATAGACACTTCTCTAAAGAAGACATCCGGATGGCCAACAGGCACATGAAAAGATGTTCAGCGTCGCTCCTTATCAGGGAAATACAAATCAAAACCACACTCAGGTATCACCTCACGCCAGTCAGAGTGGCCAAAATGAACAAATCCGGAGACTATAGATGCTGGAGAGGATGTGGAGAAACGGGAACCCTCTTGCACTGTTGGTGGGAATGCAAATTGGTGCAGCCGCTCTGGAAAGCAGTGTGGAGGTTCCTCAGAAAATTAAAAATAGACCTACCCTATGACCCAGCAATAGCACTGCTAGGAATTTATCCAAGGGATACAGGAGCGCTGATGCATAGGGCCACGTGTACCCCAATGTTCATAGCAGCACTCTCAACAATAGCCAAATTATGGAAAGAGCCTAAATGTCCATCAACTGATGAATGGATAAAGAAATTGTGGTTTATATACACAATGGAATATTACGTGGCAATGAGAAAAAATGAAATATGGCCTTTCGTAGCAACGTGGATGGAACTGGAGAGTGTGATGCTAAGTGAAATAAGTCATACAGAGAAAGACAGATACCATATGGTTTCACTCTTATGTGGATCCTGAGAAACTTCACAGGAACCCATGGGGGAGGGGAAGGAAAAAAAAAAAAAGAGGTTAGAATGGGAGAGAGCCAAAGCATAAGAGACTTAAAAACTGAGAACAAACTGAGGGTTGATGGGGGTGGGAGGGAGGGGAGGGTGGGTGATGGGTATTGAGGAGGGCACCTTTTGGGATGAGCACTGGGTGTTGTATGGAAACCAATTTGTCAATAAATTTCATAAAAAAAAAAAAAAATAAAATAAAATAAAATAAAATAACACAAAAAAAAAAAAAAAAAAAAAAAAAAATCACTCCGCATTTCCTCCCATCTCCTCAAGTGTAGAGGTTTCCACTTTCTTTACCTACATATTTGACTACTGAGGACATTTTATAGAAATGGAATCACATAAAAATGTTTTTGTTTGTTCGTTTGTTTGATGTTGTTTTTTTGTGACTGGCTTTTTTCACGTAGCATAATGTTTTCAAAGTTCAACCATGCTGTACCATCCATCAGTACTTGGCGTCTTTTTTTCAATTGCGATATAATTCTCATGCCATAAAATTTACCCTTTTAAAGTATTCAATTCAGTGGGGTTTTTTTGTATATTCACAGAGTTATGCAACCATCACTGTCTGTTTTCAGACATTTTCATTACCGCAAAAAGAATCACCACACCCATTAGCAGTCACTCCTCAACTCCCCTTCCCTCTTGCCCCTGGTAACCACAAGTCTAGTTTCTATCTCTGTGGATATGCCTATTCTGGATGCTTCATATCAATGGAATCATACAATATGTAACCTTTTGCATCTGGCTACTTTCATTTAAAATACTGTTTTCAAGCTTCATCCATGTTGCAGCATGAGTCAGTACTTATTTCTTTTTATGGCTGAATAACATTCTTTTATATGGATACACCACATTTTATTTATCCATTCTCCAGTTGATGGACACTTGGGTTTTTTCCACTGTTTAACTATTAAGAATAATATTGATATGAGCATTCATATGCAAGTTTTGTGGAGTTTTTTGTGGGTATGTTTTGACATTTCTTGTGTGTATGTATACCTAAGAGCAGAATTGCTGGATCATATCTTTAACCTTTGAGAAACTGTCAACCTATTCTCTAAAGTAGCTGCATCATTTTACATTCCCACCAGCAATGTATGAAGGCTCCAATTTCTCTACGCCCTCCCCACACTTGTTATGACCTTGTAGTTTATGGCCATCTTAGTGGATGGAAGTCATATATCTCCGTGGTTTGGATTTGCATTTCCCTAATAGCATCTAATGACGTTGAGAATATTTTCATGTGCTTATTGGACATTTGTATGTTTTCTTTGAAGAAATGTCTGTTTAAATCCTTTGCCCATTTCTTTTTTTTTAATTTTATTTTTTATTTTTTTAATTTACATCCAAATTAGTTAGCATATATTGCAACAATGATTTCAGGAGTAGATTCCTTAGTGCCCCTTACCCATTCAGCCCATCTTCCCTCCCACAATCCCTCCATTAACCCTCAGTTTGTTCTCCATATTTATGAGTCTCTTCTGTTTTGTCCCTCTCCTTGTTTTTATATTATTTTTGTTTCCCTTCCCTTTGTTCATCTGTTTTGTCTCTTAAAGCTCTCATATGAGTGAAGTCATATGATTTTTGTCTTTCTCTGACTGACTAATTTCACTTAGCATAATACCCTCCAATTCCATCCATGTAGTTGCAAATGGCAAGATTTCATTCTTTTTGATTGCCAAGTAATACTCCATTGTATCTATATCTATATCTATATCTATATCTATATATAGATATATACCACCTCTTTATCCATTCATCCACCGATGGACATTTGGGCTCTTTCCATACTTTGGCTATTGTTGACAGTGCTGCCGTAAACACGGGGGTGCATGTGTCCCTTTGAAACAGCACACCTGTATCCCTTGGATAAATACCTAAGTCATAAGGTCATAAGGTAGTTCTATTTTTAGTTTTTTGAGGAATCTCAGTGTCCTTTGCCCATTTCTTAATTGGGTTATTTGTGTTTTTATTGTTAAGTTGTAATATTTCATTATGTATTCTGGACACAAGTCCATTATTTGATAGCTAATTTATAAATATTTTTTCCCTTCTGTGAGTTAGCCTTTCATTTTCTTGATGGTGTTCTTTAAAGCAGTGTTTTTGGGGTAGCTGGCTGGCTCAGTCAGTAGAACATGTGACTCTTGATCTTAGGGTTGTGAGTTCAAGCCCCACACTGGGTGTGAGGCTATTCTAAAAAGGTTTTAAGTTTGATAAAGTCTAATTTATCTATTATTTATTTTGTTGTTTGCATTTTTAGGTGTTATACCTAGGAAATCATTGCCTAATCCAAGGTCATGAAGATTTACTCATGTGTTCTAAGAGTTTTATTATTTTTAGATCTTATAGTTAACACCTTGATCTATTTTGAGTTAATTTTTGTATATGGTATGAATTTTTGCATGCAGATATCCAGTCATAGCACCATTTGTTGAAGTGACTATTCTTTACTCATTGAATCATCTTAGCATCTTGTCAAAACACAACTTACTGTAAATGTAAGGATTTATTTCTGGACTCTTAATTCTCTTTTTTAAATATAATTTATTGCCAAATTGGCTAACATACAGTGTGTAAAGTGTGCTCTTGGTTTTGGGGGTAGATTCCTGTGGTTCATTGCTTACATATAACACCCAGTGCTCATCCCAACAAGTGCCCTCCTCAGTGCCCATCACCCATTTTCCCTTCTCTCCCACCCCCCCATTCACCCTCAGTTTGTTCTCTGAATTTAGGAGTTTCTTATGGTTTTTCTCCCTCCCTCTCTGTTTGTAACTATTTTTTCCCCTTCCCTTCCCCCATGGTCTTCTGTTAAGTTTCTCAAGATCCACATATGAGTGAAAACATATGATATCTGTCCTTCTCTGAGTGACTTATTTCACTCAGCATAATACCTTCCAGTTCCATCCATGTTGCTGTAAATGGCATGATTTCATTCTTTCTCATTGCCAAGTTGTATTCCATTGTATATATAAACCACAATTTCTTTATCCATTCATCAGTTGATGGGCATTTAGGCTCTTTCCATAATTTGGCTATTGTTGAAAGTGCTGCTATAAACATTGGGGTACAAGTGCCCCTATGAATCAGCACTCCTGTGTTCCTTGGATAAATTCCTAGTAGTGCTATTCCTGCATTGTAGGATAGTTCTATTTTTAAATTTTTGAGGAACCTCCACACTGTTTTCCAGAGTGGATTCACCAATTTGCATTCCCACCAACAGTGCAAGAGGGTTCCTGTTTCTCCACATCCTTGCCAGCATTTATAGTTTCCTGAGTTGTTCATTTTAGCCACTCTGACAGGTGTGAAGTGGTATCTCAGTATGGTTTTGATTTGTATTTCCCTGATGATGAGTGACATTGAGCATCTTTTCATGTGTCTGTTGGCCATCTGGATGTCTTCTTTAGAAAAGTGTCTATTCATGTCTTCTGCCCATTTCCTCACTGGATTATTTGTTTTTTGGATGTTGAGTTTGGTAAGTTCTTTATAGATTTTGGATACTAACCATTTATTCTAAGGAAATCTTCACAATGTGATGTGCACAATGATATATGTACAGAGAGGTTCACAAAGCATTATTTGTAATAGAGAAAAATGGAAAGATACATGCTTGATAATAGCAAACATAAATCCATATTCATACAATGGAATACTACACTACCATGGAAAACTAATTGCTAGAGATATGCAAGGTCATAGGAACAGGCTCAATACATATTATCTAGTAAAATAAACATATATAATAGGATATCAGTTTTGTTCAAAATTACTGTGTATGTGTGTATGTGTTGTGTGTGTGTGTGTACATGTGTGTGTGTATACACAGTGGTTTATTGCTGTATGAGGAAATGTGAATTCAGGTGATGTATTTCCTCCTTTATACTACTTTGCATTTTCTAATTTTTAAATTTATACACAAGTATTACTTTTATGAAAACAAAAACCAAAACAATTTGTTAGAAAAACTTATTGAGTCTGATGTTCTGTTCCATAGAACGTCTAGACCTAGGATGATTGAAGCAGTGTCAGAAACCAGATTCTTGCAAGTGTGAGAAAGGCTGGGCTTTGGGTTGTTAGTAGCTGAAATTACTAGTAGCCAAGTACTAGTAGCAAAACTGAGAGTGTTCTGAACTCTGTTGCTAACCTAGAACATACAGCAGAACTTTTTCTAAAAAACTGGGACCTACTGAGAGAACAATGCAGTTAGCATTAGAGTCTGAGAGGTCACACTACAGAGAAATGTGGAAGAACAATAATTTGGGCTACCAGATAGGCTTAAATTATGAGCAAGCCACATGAGTAGAATGCTAGCAAGTCTGTTGTTAGTGGGTAGGGAGGTGATAGACACAGAGGGGTGCGGAGTCTTGTTACTGGTGGAGTATTTGAGTCAAATTTCGTGTCCTCTTGATGAGATTTGCCCCAGATGCAAAGCCTAACTCCAAATTCCACGTTTTCTGAAACTGCTTCCCACCCCTGGATTTCTACTGCCTTGTTTATGAACACTAAAGTCCTTATTTCTGGAGGTGACAGGTGTGAGCTTCTGTTTCCTGTAAGTAAGAGCCTTTCTGAAAGTTTCACTGGGTTACAAGGAGAAAGATGAAATCAAATACTCTAAGCAGTTTGGCTAGCGCATAGGGCAGAATGGGAGAGTGATGGAAAATGAAGCTCGAGGTAGACAGCCTCAGAGGGCCTTGAACCCTGGTGACTTAGTTTTAGCCCATGGTTTGAGCAGCTTTGTGCTCTAGTCTAAAATCTGTCATCAACTACTATATGACCCTGGACAATTTACCTTCTTTGACGTTTAGTTGTCTCATTTGTAAAATTAGGATATTGGTTTAGGTAACTCTTAAAATTATCTCCAGCTTTTCAAGTATTAATCTGCTGTCTACCTTATACTAAGTAGGCAGCTACTTACTTTGCTACCTCATCCAGTGATTACTGGTGTCAAGAGCCTGAGGCACTACTGACTGATAACAGGACAGATCCAGAATATATCTATCCACCTTAAGTGAGCTTTTCTAAACTTTTCCCAGGCTCCTGGAGAGCATGGTTTCAGTTCTAAATCAGGAAGACTAAGGGAGTCAGGAGATTTTGAGATTTCAAATTAAGATGTCACACTCAGTTATATATTTCATGAGGACAGAGGCCATATCTCCCTTGTGTGTCACTTTGTTCATCCTTGGAACCTGGCCATTATGTGGGACTCAATAAATATTTGTTAAGTAAAAGAATAAACAAAAGTGCATGTGACAGATGTTAACTATATTTATTGTGGTGATTATTTCACAATGTATACAAATATTGAATCATTAAGTTGTATACCCGAGACTAATGTAATATGTCAATTATAACTCAAAAAAAGCACAAATGAGGAAATACATGGGAAAACACTGTGGAAATTGTAAAACTCAGCACAACTTAAAGCTGTTACAGCTCATTCCAGTATGGAGAGTTATTTGCAAATTGTTATTTTTTGCCCAAATAATAAGCAAACTGATAGTTTTTCCAGAAGAGATACTGATGGATGAATAACAGTGATGAATTAGGATTTCAAAGTGGCTCAAGAAACCTGAACATTAATCTTCCTCCCTCCCAAATCTTACTGAGATGACTAAAGAAATATAAAATTGGAAAGCTCACATGCTACATATCCCCTAGACCTGAGCTAGGTTCATCTGATGGTTCTGAAGAAGACAGAAACAAAGATCATAGGAAAGAGGATACAGGCAGGACACAAGGAATCTCCCAATTTGTGAAACTTTATTGTGGACGTTATTGTAGGAGAAACTATCAACTTTCCAAGATTTCTCACTGAATCTTAGAATCATCCCATCCAGCCCATTGTCTGACAGTTTACATCCTCTGTACTAGTAACTCTTGGTTATTATGGACAAACCATTCAAACTGGCTTAAGCAACTATAGGGAACTATAGGGAATTATCTGAAAGATACAGTGGCAGTGGTGCTCTTAGGCATAGCTGGATCTAGAGGCTAAAAAAATGTCATCAGGAATCAATCTCACTTTGTTTTGTTTTCCTCTGTTTCGACTTTATTCTCACGTGGGCCCTTTTCATGTGTAAACTCCTGGTAGCTTAGAAACTACCTAAGAGGGGGAAAATTTTTTTCCCCTAAGAATTTCAGCAAAAGTCATCGGATTTAATCTGACGGGACCAACTTGAGTCATGTACTCAACCTGGACCCATTGCTATGGCCAGATGGATGAGATGCCCTGAATAGCTCCACCTGAATAATCTGTTAATTCCTGTAGCGAGGGGACAGTCCTACCTTAACTTTATGCACAGAGAGTAAGGGAAGGACGGTTCCCCAAAAGAAAATCAAAATCAATTCTTAGCTGTTACCAGAAAAGAGCGTGAATACTTTGCTGACAAAAACAACTGTCTATAACTCCTCCAGGATTACTTTAGTACCTGTCTTCCTCCCTGCATTTGTACATTTCCAGCATCTGAGGCAGTTGGCTCAAATGGGCTTATTAGAGTTCTTCCTAATATCAATCCCATAGCTACCTCCTGCTAGATCCATTCTTTGCTACTCTCAGCAATTTCTTTGGTCCATATGAGTAAAAAAAATGTAAATTAGGTGAATCCGAATTCATAATTCACCAACTCTTCCTGGAAATTGATACACTGACATTGGGTTTTGGTTGCTTTATGTCCACCCTCAGGATCTGATTACCACTCCTACTGAAGCCAATCCATCTCTTCTAGTCCTCAAAATGGAGGCTTTTGTTCTGAAATGGCCTGAGGCCCTGACCTTGCTCCTGATTAGTGATGGTTGAGAGTGGGAGCCCAGCACAGGATGTAGTATGGGAGTGGGGTGATGGTTTTGCATCTTGGGAAAGCAGGGAGTCAGTGATCTGAGCTGGGGCAGAGGAGGAGCCTGGCTGTCCTGCCCAGTACCTGGAGGAAATATCCAGCCAACACCCCTAGCTGGTGAAGGGGAAACTGCAGAAGAGGGAGACAAGCAGCCTATGTGGTCCTCTCCCCTGCCAGCTCATTTTTTCTCAAACTATCGTCCTCAACCCAACCATGATCTCATCATGGACCTCAAACTGAAAAAGAAAAAAAAAAGTGATTTCTCTAAATTCTTATACACAATAGCACATGTTTCCATCAACTTTTACTTATATATATGAATAAGAACTACTTATTGACAAATTCTAGTTAATTAATACCAGAGGTTTTTTGTTTTGGGTTTTTTTTTTTTTTTTGGTGAGTTTGGGTTTTTTTCTTATTAGACTTTTTGGGTTTTCTTCTGAAGATTAACCCAAGAAGAGTATAGTGTATGCTTACCAGACCGTCTGTCCCACGAAAAACAGTCTTCCAATATGATTCTAAAGTTTCTAGCACTCTCTATGCTACCTCACTCCTCAAGTAACTGGATTTTGCACTTCAGAACCATTCAAGGGATTGATGTGGGCTGATGGGAGACGGAAACAGCAGAATTGACTGGAAAGTCAGAAGCTAAGAAAAGGACAGCCTTAGAGGCTTAGGAGTCCAGCAAAGCTCAGGCTGGTTTTGCTCTCTGGTGAGATGGCTGCTTTGGTGCACCTGGTGAGTCTGAACAATGGGCTTGACTGCCTGGAAACACAATGAGATTTGGTGGGCTAGGTTTGGCCTGCAGGACTGGAGACACCTGCTTTGGTAAAAAATGGACTAAGGCTGCCTTAATATAAAACTCAGTGGTGACAATGATAGACCAAAGACCTCAAGGCCATTCCGAAATTCCAGACTATATGATATATGAGTTCAGCCAACAAATGCCATTGCACCCTAGGAATAGAATGAGCCCTCCCCTCCTATAATGATACTGAGCCTCTCAACAACCTGGCAAGTAGGGATTTAGAGCCAGGATTTAAAAGTAGAACTTCCTGCATCTGAGTATCATGGATCAGATTCCTAACTTCATATTTGGCAGTCATCACTAAAATTAGCACATTTTTAGTGCTTGTTGAAGGCTAGTTTAGCATTTTACTAATAAGTCTGGCAGAGGCACAATAATTTGGCTTCTACTCGTGAGGTATTAGGAGTTCCTACCAGCTTCAGAAAGGGTGCATAGTATGTGTGTTATTAGTGTTCATTGGAGTTTTCCATGGCTTTCACCTGCCAGCATGCTAGCTTTTTCATTATTTCATTAATTTTAATTTTTATTGTTAGTTTTGCTACATCCTTATTATGGTTTGCTGTGGTTCATTCAGATACACCTATGGTGTGTGTGATGATATATATTTCTATCAACAGAGTTTTACCCTATAATTTCCCCACATATAAATAAATTTTTAGACATCTGTTGGTGGCTCAAATACCAAACATCCATTACTTATTGCTAACACAGATGTTTACATCATCATCTCTCCTTTGGCTTGAAGAGAGGTTTTTTGTGATTGTCAAGTTTTCTTGTTGTTGTTTTTTTTTCTGCTAAAATTTGGAATGGGTAAGGTCGGTAGAGTAAGGGTCCTCTACTCAGATAAATGCTCTTTGATTATGAAGTCTGGGGATTGCTCAAAGGTCATAACCTCCTGCAGTTCCTGAGGACTGTGGCTTTTCCCCCACTTGTTCTTTCCCTTGAGTCTTATCCCTAGGGGTTCCAGAAAAACGTGATGAAGTTCCAGTTTATAATTTTCTGTGTGGAAACTGTATATTTTGTGTCTGTTATTTAAAGATATGAAGATTTTTTTAAGTTTATTCATTCATTTTGAGAGAGACAGGGCAAGTGGGAGAAGGGCAGAAAGAGGGGGAGAGAGAGATTCCCAAGCAGGCTCCACACTGTGAGCACAGAGTCCCACGTGGGGCTCAAACTCATGAAACATGATATCATGACTTGAACCAAAATGGAGAGTGTGACACTTAACCTACTGAGACACCCAGGTGCCCCCAGAAACATTTTCTGATGTGTCAACAGCAAAAATACTGTAAACTAAATTACTTCTGATAATAATTTATATGAGACTTAATTTCTCCCTTGCAAGTAAGCCGTTTCCTAGCACTGATGCTGCATTTGATTTCTGGGGTAATGTTTTAAAATTAGGGGGAAAATTACTTTTTAATACTTAAAAATTCAGGAAATTAATGTAACAAATGTCATTCTATCCATTCACCCACAATGGATAAATGTTAACATTTTTTATGATATTCCCTTCATTTATTTTTTTAAACTGAAGTATTAGATACAACTAGAGCCTCTTTTTATCTGGTCCTATTCTCCTCTTTCCCCATAGGCAAGCATGCTCATGATTTTGATATGTATCTAAGTTCTAATGCATGTTTCTATACTTTTACTGCATAAGTATGCACCTCTAATGTGCTCTAGTGTGTTTTTTCATTTACTTAAACAGCACCACAATGTACATATCACTCAGCAGCTTTGCTTTCTCATACAGTATTGTTTTTGAGATTTATTTACCCATATCAATCTAGTTTATTTCATCTTGTTCATTTATTATATAAGACTCATTTAAGTCTTTATACAGGCATGCCACATTTTAATTGTCCATTCCCCTCCTGATAGACCAATTTAAAAATATGGTATTCTGTAAGTTATCAGCTTAGCTATCATCTCTTATAGAAAGCTTTATCTATTACCTTCTTCCTCCCATCATTAAGTTGTATTAAATGCTCTTCCTCTTCCTCCCTTGACCACCCATATCATTGACTCCATCACATATTGTTGAAAAATGTCTCCCTTTGTTTTGGACTCTAGACTCCTTAAGATCAGGGACCTGTAACCTGTTCATAGTGTTCATGGTGCAGCCCTTATACTGTGCATGGCACGTAGTTGACGCTTTCTGATAAGTGGATGAATGAATAATTCTCTGCTGTGCAATAACCTATGTCAATAACTTGCTGATGTAACTTAAAACCAAGGCCCCAAACCAAAAAACTTTGAGGGCACTGTGTTCTGCCTACTAGACCCACTTGTTCCCTCCTGTTGAGTAATGGAATTCTTTTACCATTTGAGGTAATAACAAATTAAGGCAATTGATACAACATTCTCAATTTTAAGTTTGTTAGATCTTTGCCACCTGGTACCACTGGCTTATGTTAAAATCTAATGTTAAATAGTGTCTGCTTTAGTTCTAAATTATACATTTTTTAAAATTAAATAAATCACAATTTTCTGGTGTTTCATAATAAGCTCCTGTACCTGCAGGTGTCCTGCCACTTGAATAAGCATGAGAACCACTGCGTTCATGACATTCAAATATAGGCACTCAAGTAGCCTACTATTGTCATGAATCATGCTTTTTTTTTTAATTTTAGAGAGAGAGAGAGAAAGTGTGTGTGCACACCCGTGTGTGTATATGTGTGTGTGTGTGTGAGTGTGAGCAGGGGAGAGGGAGAGAGAGAGAGAGAGAGAGAGAGAGAGAGAGAGAGAGAGAGAGAGAGAGAATCCTAAGCAGGCTCCATGCTCAGTGCAGAGCCCATGTGAGGCTCAATCCCACAACCTTGGGATCATGACCTGAGCTGAAATCAAGAGTCAGATGCTCAACTGACTGAACTACCCAGATGCCAATAAATAATGCTTTTTAAAAATATTTTGTTTCAAATAGGACATTTCTTAAAGTTGAAAACTAGTCTTGCATATTATAAAGGGGCAATTCCTTCTCAGTCAGTAAAGCCTTATGAAATTTGAAATAATTATTGTTGCACCTTGTGACTCCCTCAGCCCTGCTAACCTGGTAGTGAAGAGAGTTCCTTCAGAGGCTTAGTGGGAAGGAGGCAGCTACAGTCACAGTCCACCAGTTATCCCCCTGTTGCCATGGTGACTGGTGACATCAAGACTTTCTTAATGACTGCCACCCTATCCCTCA
This sequence comes from Prionailurus viverrinus, assembly GCF_022837055.1. Classification (NCBI taxonomy): domain Eukaryota; kingdom Metazoa; phylum Chordata; class Mammalia; order Carnivora; family Felidae; genus Prionailurus; species Prionailurus viverrinus. The sequence goes on along the minus strand of NC_062573.1, from coordinate 46,005,523 downwards.
TTCCTCCCCAGATGCTTGGAAGGCCCAAACTTTAAACTTCGTGTACAAACAGGAATAGAAAAAAGTAAGCTCCCTGGGATTGTTCAATATCCTCGTGAAAGGCATTGGACTTTCCAATGTGCTTGAACAGGGATTCAGGCCAATCTTCTTTAATCTTATGGGACAAGGTAACCCCAACTGGCATATGGATTGTACATACATTAGCTTCTTTATACCTCAATAACCCTGACATGTAGGCATTATTATTATCTGTGCTTTACAGATAAAGAAACTGAATTAAGTGTGGAGAAATTATGTAAATATCCCCAAAACACAAAGCTAATTAGGGGTGGAGTTTAGATTCTTACCATTACATAATGTACCCTCCCTATAAACACATTTTAATTTATTAGGAAGATGTCATTTGCCTACAACATACCATATAGAAGTCTAAAGCAAACTGATAAGAGGGTATGAACCCATGGGGAAGAGTTGCAGGGAGAGTTGTCATTTTTCTTTTTATGGCTCATCTATTAATTCATTCAACCAACAGTTATTGAACATGTATTTTGTTCTAAATATTGGATAACAACAGTCACCACAACGAAAGACATTTCTACCACTGAGTTGTTCATAGTCCTGTACCCAAATAATTATGATTCAGTCTTATAGGTGTACCAGTAAAGGGATATGCAAAGTATACGGGAGTTGGGAAAGTGGATGACATTTTTGGAGGGTTATACAAGTCTTCACAAAACAGATGGCATTTAAACTTAATCTATGAAATTTTGCAGAGTGGAGGAGTCGTGATAGAAGGGCCAGTTTCAAAAATCTTCATACGATATCTGATGTCACATTTGGCAACTAGCTTAATATATCTGAGTCTTAGTTTATTAACTGCAGACACCAAAAATTATATTCCTCATAGAGTTGATGGAAAGATTACATAAAATAAAGCATTTGGAGTATACATATTATCATCATCATTACATGTGGTAGATAAGGCTTCACAAGCAGAGAAGCTTCCTTCCCTGGGAGGAAACCAGTGAAAACCTTAGTGATGCTACAAGTCTGTAATTGGTTACTGCTTCTATCATACTGGTCCTAGACCATATAAATAGGATATATTTATGTATGTGTTTTTACTTATGCAGTAAAACCTTGTTTTGCATGCATAATTCATTCCAGAAACATGCTTATAATCCAAAGCACTTGTATATCAAAATGAATTTCTCCTTAAGAAATAATGGAAACTCAGATGATTCATTGCACAACCTAAAATTATTCATATAAAAATGATTATAATACTGTAATATAATACAAAATATAAAGAAAAATAAACAAATTAACCTGCACTTACCTTTGAAAACCTTCGTGGTGGTTTGAGGGAGACCAAAGGAGAGTTATTGTGTAGGACAACTTTCACTATCTCTAACAGAATCACTGCTATCTATTGGCTTAATGGAATCTTTTTTTTTGCATGGGGGCCATTGTGTACGCTCTTATGTATGTTGACTACAGTACAGTATTAATCAACTCTTGTCATATACTGCATTTAATGTAAATGGCAATAAGACAGCTGAGAAAAGGGTCTATAGCTGCAGGCAGCCTGACCTAGAATGAAGCAAAACATTCCTAAGCTTACTCTTATATGGGAAGGCAAAGGACTGTCCACAGGTGCTTTGAAGTGACAAAAAATACACTAGAGCCAGTTGTGGACACCTTCCAACATTCTGGAAACTTATGATTTCTGCCAAACACCATGGCCTGAGACTGAGCATCAGAGCATGGGAGACAATCACCCATACAATCCCGCAGAGAGAGAGAGAGAGAGAGAGAGAGAGAAGAACCATTAGCTCAGTTGTAATCATGTGATGTTCGGTGTCACATAGTACTCATATTGCAAGACGTCGCTCATTTGTCAAGTTAAAATTTATTAGAAATGTTTGTTCATCTCGCAGAACACTTGCAGAACAAGTTACTCATAACCAAGGTTTTACTGTATATGCAAATGACTGATCTCCAGATTCCTGTCTCAAGTTCTCCCCGGATGGAAAGCTGAAGAGATGGACTCGTGTCTCTAGTCTGGAGGAGGTCTATGCTGTTTGGGGGACTAGACAACTGGCATTGACGTGACAGGAGGCAGCAAGTGGGGGAAGGAGGTAGTGGTGTAAAGACCTTCCACGCCAGGAATGCCATCTCTGTTCATCCTCTCCCTCCCCATTGGAAAGCTTTATATAGACCTCCCAGTCTTGCTCCTTTGGGTCCTTCTCAAAGCAGACCAGTTTTCTAGTTTTTTTTCCTTAACGTTCCTTCTAGCATTTCCCCCAACAATAAAAACTATTACTAATGCAGTTTCTTCAGGTTGCCTAACTTTACTGAGTAGATATGCCTATACTTGATTTAGCCAAACATACACAAAATATTTCCCCAAGCCATCTGTGACTTGAAGCCCAAGGTCTCCTCTGTGCTTGCTGCTGCTCTGAATGGCCTATTCACTCATGTAATAATGCTGATGGGATAGGCATAGTCATCACCCCACTTTTACTAACAGGAAAACCAGAGCAGAAGAATACAAAGTAATGTATTCAAAGTCCCACTACTGGCAGTGACAGAGCTGAGATTTGAACCCCAACAATTTACTAGGTACTCATAACCACCATATTATGCTGCACCTACAGAGAATATTCAGCCAATATCTTTATACACAGTGTTTTAAGGACAGGAAGTAAATTTTCTGCTTCTCAAAAATCAATCTTCTGGGCTATGTATGTTATGATATCAGTGGTTTTAGCTTTACTAACCTTTTTTTTTTTAATCTGAATCTTTCAGTTGGTGCCTAGAGAGTGAAAGGGAAAGATCATAAATAGGTCAATATGTGATTGGCTTGTTTTGATTGCTCTGTTGCTCTCAGTTTTCTAAGATGACACCTTGGCTTCAGCACAAATTCCTGGCACAATTTAAGGTCATTTACTCACCCAAGTAATTTGAGAGAGAGAGAGAGAGATATGAAAACAGAGAGGAGAAGATAAACATTAAGTGGAGTGAAAGTTGCAGGAGAAAAAAAAGTGACTGGGGCCAAGAAGCATGGGGTAGGTACAGGATTCATATGTCTTTTGACATCATTTATTTTTTCTAATTTAGCAACAATAAAAGAAAAAATGTCAAAAAAAAAAGATTAAAAAGTGGGTATTAAGCAGATTAGAGGAGGTTGCCAATGACTACCACTTTATCAGTGTTCCTTGGAGTCCCCCATGACTTACTTGATCATTTGACTAATGTCTTCTAATTTCTTTTCCGAATAGCCACCCTGAACACATTAACACTGTTAGTGGTGAGCTCTAGCTGATTCAAACACTATATGTTATAGAGCAGGATGTTTTGTTAAGGTAACCAATAAGAAAAGAGATTTTTTTAAAAAACGTTTTAATTACCTGCAAAAAGAAGTGATTTTAGGTTTCAGGTATCATAGTTACTCAACATACACATTATCTTCTGAAATGGAGTTTTGTCTTGGGGAGCTGTTAAAATGAAATCTGCAAGGCTGGAATTATCCAATAGCAAGAGAATCCATTAAAGCAAAGAAAGGGAAAAGCAAATCATGTTCTCTCAATATCTAGCCCAGTTAGGTTGCCAGTTATTGATTTAGTCTGGGACATAGTAGCATTAAATCTTCCTCATTATACAAGTCCTGTATATCTTTTTAGCTTCTCTATCTATGCCTTAATCTCTGGGTCCGACATTAAGCACAACATGCACAAACCATTTTAATGTGTTCTCGCATCCCTAGGAACACGTTTGTTCTGAAGGATCTCCACTAGCATTATGATTTTGTTTGGATTTGCAGGGAGTCCTTCTGATAATTAAAACATCCCACCACCCGACATGGCCTTCTGACTTGTAATCCTTTCTAGATCACAACACTCGTGTCGGTGATTTCTTTAGTAAACTATCTTGCACTTCTGAGATCCTGCCTGTGAATTATGTGTAATAACTAGATCAGAGTGATCTAGGGACACAGGATTCTAAGGACAGGGAATATCACTCTTTCTTCAACTTGCTCATATAAACATAAAAGCATTTTTCTTAGGCAATGTTTGTAGAACTCAGTAGTTACCCAAAAATTGTCTTCTTGAATCGCAGTTATGTTTATTTCTACAGAGGGTAGCGTGAATAAGTATTAAAGAGGATGGAAGGATACGGCAGTGGGTTAATTTGACTGGAAAAAGTTCAACCTGACCAGGTGTGAGGAGACCATCAAGTCTTATCTTTAGCACACTGATCCACTGGCTTTGGCCTTCATCTGTCACTTTTATTCATCATTTTCTTAACTCCCATTGACAACTCACAGATTACCAGACATGATTAGCTGTTAATTGTTTTGGCAAGATGCTTGATATTACCACTTTAACTGTTTGTAGCTTTGATCCAGGAACATTTTTTTATTTCTTCTTAACACATTTCATTGTCATTTTGTAGGCTTTCTTTGTATAGATCATCATAATATAGAATATTATAAGAGGAAAAAATATGTGAATAATTCAATTTCTAAAAACAAACATAGGGGGATTGATTTGAAAATATTCCAGAAAAATAGTTTAAATTTCTAGATTTATGATCATTAATATTCATAATAGAGTCCACTGGGATATGAGGACTCCAATTTAGAACATTTATGACTAAGAACAAAATATTTGAAATTAGAATTATCTTGGGAAATCTAATAAGTTGGTTAATTATTGTTCATAAATAGAATGACGATTCTACACAAATTTACCAATGATATATTCATGGTGGAATTAAATGAAAACTCTTCATTGGGGTTACATCCCTAATCCTTTGGAGGATTCAATATGTATGTTAACACTTACAGTTTTGATTGGAGTATAGTAGACATAGAAAAAGGCAACATATTATCTGAAGTATTTCACTTAGATACATTTTTTTCAAAAGGAACACACTCATCAAGAAATAGAACCAGCACCACAGAAGCTCTTTTGTGCCCTCTTATATGTCTTTATCATGCCTCCCCCCACTATTATGCCTTAAAAAAATTTTTTTAATTGATAACTTATTTATTTTTAAATTTATATCCAAGTTAGTTACCATATAGTGCAACAGTGATTTCAGGAGTAGATTCCTTAATGTCCCTTACCCATTGAGCCCATCCCTCCTCCCACAACCCCTCCAGCAACCCTCTGTTTGTTCTCTATATTTAAGAGTTTCTTATGTTTTGTCCCCCTCCCTGTTTTTATATTATTTTTGTTTCCCTTCTCTTATGTTCATCTGTTTTGTATCTTAAAGTCCTCATATAACTGAAGTCATATGATATTTGTCTTTCTCTGACTAATTTCACTTAGCATAATACCTTCTAGTTCTATCTGTAGTTGCGAATGGCAAGAACTCATTCTTTTTGATTGCTGATTAATACTCCATTGTATATATATACCACAACTTTTTTATCCATTCATCCATTGATGAACATTTGGGCTCTTTCCATACTTTGGCTATTGTTGATAGCACTGCTATAAACACTGGGGTGCATATGCCCCTTCAAAACAATATACCTGTATCATTGGATAAATACCTAGCAGTACAATTGCTGGGTTATAGAGTAGTTCTATTTTTAATTTTTTGATGAACCTCCATACTGTGTTTCCAGAGTGGCTGCACCAGTTTGTATTCCCACCAGCAGTGCAAAAGAGATCCACTTTTTCCACATCCTCACTAGCGTCTGTTGTTGCCTGGGTTGTTAATGTTAGCCATTCTGACAGGTGTGAGGTGGTATCTCATTGTGGTTTTGAGTTGTATTTCTCTGATAATAACTGATGTTGAGCATTTTTTCATGTGGAGGTTGACCATCTGGATGCCTTCTTTGGAGAAGTGGCTATTCATGTCTTCTGCCCATTGATTCACTGGATTATTAGTTTTTTAGGTCTTGAGTTTGATAAGTTCTCTATAGATTTTGGTACTAACCCTTTATCTGATATGTCATTTGCAAATATCTTCTCCCATTCTGTCAGTTGCCTTTTAGTTTTGCTGCTTGTTTCCTTCACTGTGAAGAAACTTTTCATTTTGATGAGGTCTCAGTAGTTCATTTTTGCTTTGGTTTCCCTTGCCTCTGGAGACGTGTTGAGTAAGAAGTGCTGCAGCTGAGGTCAAAGTGGTTTTTGCCTGCTTTCTCTTCGAGGATTTTGATGGTTTCCTGTCTTACATTTAGGTGTTTCATCCATTTTGAGTGTCTATTTTTGTTTATGGTGTAAGAAAGTGGTCCAGGTTCATTTTTCTGCATGTTGCTGTCCAGTTTCCCCAGCACCACTTGATGAAGAAACTGTCTTTATTCCATTGGATAGTCTTTCCTGCTTTGTCAAAGATTCGTTGGCCATACATTTGTGGGTCCACTTCTGGGTTCTCTATTCTGTTCATTGATCTGAGTGTCTGTTTTTGTGCCAGTACCACACTGTATTGATGACTTACAGCTTTGTACTACAGCTTGAAGTCCAGGATTGTGATGCCTCTAGTTTTGGTTTTCTTTTCCAAGATTGCTTTGGCTATTCCGGGTCTTTTCTGGCTGCATACAAATTTTAGGATTATTTGTTCTAGCTCTGTGAAGAATAGCTATTTTGATAGGTATTACATTGAATATGTAGATTGCTTGGGTAGTATTGACACTGTAACAATATTTGTTCTTCCTATCCTGGAGCATGGAATATTTTACCATTTTTTTGTGTCTTCTTCAATTTCTTTCATAAGCTCTCTATAGTTTTCAGTGTATAGATTTTTCACCTCGTTGGTTAGATTTATTCCTAGGTATTTTATGGTTTTTGGTGTGATTGTAAATGGGATCGATTCTTTGATTTCTCTTTCTGTTGCTTCAATATTGGTGTATAGGAATGCAACCGATTTCTGTGCATTGATTTTGGTCCTGCCACTTTGCTGAATTCATGGATCAGTTATAGCAGGTTTTTGGTGGAATATTTTGGGTTTTCCATATGGAGTATCATGTCATCTGCGAAAACTGAAAGTTTGATCTTCTGGCCAGTTTGGATGCCTTTTACTTCTTAGTGTTGTATGATTGCTGCAGCTAAGGCTTCCAATACTATGTTGAATAACTGGTGAGAGTGGACATCACTGTCTTGTTTCTGACCTTAGGGGGAAAGCTCTCAGTTTTTCCCCATTGAGGATGATATTAGCATTGGGTCTTTTGTATATGGCTTTTATGATCTTGAGGTATGATGCTTCTATCCCTATTTTCTTGAGGGTTTTTATCAAGAAAGGGTGCTGTATTTTGTCAAATGCTTTCTCTGCATCTATTGAGAGGATCATGTGGTTCTTGTCCTATCTTTTATTGATGTGATTAAATTGGTTGTTTTGTACCACATTGGTTTTTTTGTGGATATCAAACCAGCCCTGCATCCCAGGTATAAATCCCACTTGGTCGTGGTGAATAATTTTTTTAATGTATTGTTGGATCTGGTTGCTAGTATCTTGTTGATGATTTTTGCATCCATGTTCATCAGGGAAATTGGTCTGTATTTCTCCTTTTTAGTGGGGTCTTTGTCTGGTTTTAGAATCAAGGTAATGCTGGCCTTATAAAAAGAGTTTGGAAGTTTTCGTCCCATGTCTATATTTTGGAACATCTTCAAGATAATAGGTATTAACCCTTCTTTAAATGTTTGGTAGTGACTTTCGGCAAGATGGCGGCTTAGGAGGACGCTGGGCTCACCGCACGTCCTGCTGATCACTTAGATTCCATCTACACCTGCCTAAATAACCCAGAAAACAACAGAGGATTAGCAGAACGGAGTCGCCGGAGCCAAACGCAGACGAGAGGCCCGCGGAAGAGGGTAGGAAGGGCGGCGAGGCGGTGCGCGCTCCACGGACTGGCGGGAGGGAGCCGGGGCGGAGGGGCGGCTCGCCGGCCAAGCAGAGCCCCCGAGTCTGGCTGGCAAAAGCGGAGGGGCCTGACGGACTGTGTTCCCACAACAAGCGCGACTTAGCGTCTGGGAGGTCATAAGTTAACAGCTCTGCTCGGAAAGCAGGAAGGCTGGAGGACAAAGGGAGGGAGAGCTGCTGAGCCCCCTGACAACAGAGCTCAGTTTGGTGGGGAACAAAGGCGCTCGCCAGCGCCATCTCCCCCGCCCATCCCCCAGCCAAAATCCCAAAGAGAACCAGTTCCTGCCAGGGAACTTGCTCGCTCCGCGCAAACACCCAACTCTGCGCTTCTGCGGAGCCAAACCTCCGGCAGCGGATCTGACTCCCTCCCGCTGCCACAGGGCCCCTCCTGAAGTGGATCACCTAAGGAGAAGCGATCTAAGTCTGCCCCTCCTGCCCCCGTGCACCTTGCCTACCCACCCCAGCTAATACGCCAGATCCCTAGCACCACAAGCTTGGCAGGGTGCAAGTAGCCCAGACGAGCCATACCACCCCACAGTGAATCCCGCCCCTAGGAGAGGGGAAGAGAAGGCACACACCAGTCTGACTGTGGCCCCAGCGGTGGGCTGGGGGCAGACATCAGGTCTGACTGCGGCCCCGCCCACCAACTCCAGTTATACACCACAGCACAGGGGAAGTGCCCTGCAGGTCCTCACCACGCCAGGGACTATCCAAAATGACCAAGCGGAAGAATTCCCCTCAGAAGAATCTCCAGGAAATAACAACAGCTAATGAGCTGATCAAAAAGGACTTAAATAACATAACAGAAAGTGAATTTAGAATAATAGTCATAAAATTAATCGCTGGGCTTGAAAACAGTATACAGGACAGCAGAGAATCTCTTGCTACAGAGATCAAGGGACTAAGGAACAGTCACGAGGAGCTGAAAAACGCTTTAAACGAAATGCATAACAAAATGGAAACCACCACAGCTCGGCTTGAAGAGGCAGAGGAGAGAATAGGTGAACTAGAAGATAAAGTTATGGAAAAAGAGGAAGCTGAGAAAAAGAGAGATAAAAAAATCCAGGAGTATGAGGGGAAAATTAGAGAACTAAGTGATGCACTAAAGAGAAATAATATACGCATAATTGGTATCCCAGAGGAGGAAGAGAGAGGGAAAGGTGCTGAAGGGGTACTTGAAGAAATAATAGCTGAGAACTTCCCTGAACTGGGGAAGGAAAAAGGCATTGAAATCCAAGAGGCACAGAGAACTCCCTTCAGACGGAACTTGAATCGATCTTCTGCACGACATATCATAGTGAAACTGGCAAAATACAAGGATAAAGAGAAAATTCTGAAAGCAGCAAGGGGTAAACGTGCCCTCACATATAAAGGGAGACCTATAAGACTCATGACTGATCTCTCTTTTGAAACTTGGCAGGCCAGAAAGAATTGGCACGAGATTTTCAGGGTGCTAGACAGAAAAAATATGCAGCCGAGAATCCTTTATCCAGCAAGTCTGTCATTTAGAATAGAAGGAGAGATAAAGGTCTTCCCGAACAAACAAAAACTGAAGGAATTTGTCACCACTAAACCAGCCCTACAAGAGATCCTAAGGGGGACCCTGTGAGACAAAGTCCCAGAGACATCACTACAAGCATAAAACATACAGACATCACAATGACTCTAAACCCGTATCTTTCTATAATAACACTGAATGTAAATGGATTAAATGCGCCAACCAAAAGACATAGGGTATCAGAATGGATAAAAAAACAAGACCCATCTATTTGCTGTCTACAAGAGACTCATTTTAGACCTGAGGACACCTTTAGATTGAGAGTGAGGGGATGGAGAACTATTTATCATGCTACTGGAAGCCAAAAAAAAGCTGGAGTAGCCATACTTATATCAGACAAACTAGACTTTAAATTAAAGGCTGTAACAAGAGATGAAGAAGGACATTATATAATAGTTACAGGGTCTATCCATCAGGAAGAGGTAACAATTATAAATGTCTATGCGCCGAACACCAGAGCCCCCAAATATATAAAACAATTACTCATAAACATAAGCAACCTTATTGATAAGAATGTGGTAATTGCAGGGGACTTTAACACCCCACTTACAGAAATGGATAGATCATCTAGACACACGGTCAATAAAGAAACAAGGGCCCTGAATGACACATTGGATCAGATGGACTTGACAGATATATTTAGAACTCTGCATCCCAAAGCAACAGAATATACTTTCTTCTCGAGTGCACATGGAACATTCTCCAAGATAGATCATATACTGGGTCACAAAACAGCCCTTCATAAGTTTACAAGAATTGAAATTATACCATGCTTACTTTCAGACCACAATGCTATGAAGCTTGAAATCAACCACAGAAAAAAGTCTGGAAAACCTCCAAAAGCATGGAGGTTAAAGAACACCCTACTAACGAATGAGTGGGTCAACCAGGCAATTAGAGAAGAAATTAAAAAATATATGGAAACAATCGAAAACGAAAATACAACAATCCAAACGCTTTGGGACGCAGTGAAGGCAGTCCTGAGAGGAAAATACATTGCCATCCAGTCCTATCTCAAGAAACAAGAAAAATCCCAAATACAAACTCTAACAGCACACCTAAAGGAACTAGAAGCAGAACAGCAAAGGCAGCCTAAACCTAGCAGAAGAAGAGAAATAATAAAGATCAGAGCAGAAATAAACAATATAGAATCTAAAAAAACTGTAGAGCAGATCAACGAAACCAAGAGTTGGTTTTTTGAAAAAATAAACAAAATTGACAAACCTCTAGCCAGGCTTCTCAAAAAGAAAAGGGAGATGACCCAAATAGATAAAATCATGAATGAAAATGGAATTATTACAACCAATCCCTCAGAGATACAAACAATTATCAGGGAATACTATGAAAACTTATATGCCAACAAATTGGACAACCTGGAAGAAATGGACAAATTCCTGAACACCCACACGCTTCCAAAACTCAATCAGGAGGAAATAGAAAGCTTGAACAGACCCATAACCAGCGAAGAAATTGAATCGGTTATCAAAAATCTCCCAACAAATAAGAGTCCAGGACCAGATGGCTTCCCAGGGGAGTTCTACCAGACGTTTAAAGCAGAGATAATACCTATCCTTCTCAAGCTATTCCAAGAAATAGAAAGGGAAGGAAAACTTCCAGACTCATTCTATGAAGCCAGTATTACTTTGATTCCTAAACCAGACAGAGACCCAGTAAAAAAAGAGAACTACAGGCCAATATCCCTGATGAATATGGATGCAAAAATTCTCAATAAGATACTAGCAAATCGAATTCAACGGCATATAAAAAGAATTATTCACCATGATCAAGTGGGATTCATTCCTGGGATGCAGGGCTGGTTCAACATTCGCAAATCAATCAACGTGATACATCACATTAACAAAAAAAAAGAGAAGAACCATATGATCCTGTCAATCGATGCAGAAAAGGCCTTTGACAAAATCCAGCACCCTTTCTTAATAAAAACCCTTGAGAAAGTCGGGATAGAAGGAACATACTTAAAGATCATAAAAGCCATTTATGAAAAGCCCACAGCTAACATCATCCTCAACGGGGAAAAACTGAGAGCTTTTTCCCTGAGATCAGGAACACGACAAGGATGCCCACTCTCACCGCTGCTGTTTAACATAGTGCTGGAAGTTCTAGCATCAGCAATCAGACAACAAAAGGAAATCAAAGGCATCAAAATTGGCAAAGATGAAGTCAAGCTTTCGCTTTTTGCAGATGACATGATATTATACATGGAAAATCCGATAGACTCCACCAAAAGTCTGCTAGAACTGATACAGGAATTCAGCAAAGTTGCAGGATACAAAATCAATGTACAGAAATCAATTGCATTCTTATACACTAACAATGAAGCAACAGAAAGACAAATAAAGAAACTGATCCCATTCACAATTGCACCAAGAAGCATAAAATACCTAGGAATAAATCTAACCAAAGATGTAAAGGATCTGTATGCTGAAAATTATAGAAAGCTTATGAAGGAAATTGAAGAAGATTTAAAGAAATGGAAAGACATTCCCTGCTCATGGATTGGAAAAATAAATATTGTCAAAATGTCAATACTACCCAAAGCTATCTACACATTCAATGCAATCCCAATCAAAATTGCACCAGCATTCTTCTCGAAACTAGAACAAGCAATCCTAAAATTCATATGGAACCACAAAAGGCCCCGAATAGCCAAAGGAATTTTGAAGAAGAAGACCAAAGCAGGAGGCATCACAATCCCAGACTTTAGCCTCTACTACAAAGCTGTCATCATCAAGACAGCATGGTATTGGCACCAAAACAGACACATAGACCAATGGAATAGAATAGAAACCCCAGAACTAGACCCACACACGTATGGCCAACTCATCTTTGACAAAGCAGGAAAGAACATCCAATGGAAAAAAGACAGCCTCTTTAACAAATGGTGCTGGGAGAATTGGACAGAAACATGCAGAAGGTTGAAACTAGACCACTTTCTCACACCATTCACAAAAATAAACTCAAAATGGATAAAGGACCTAAATGTGAGACAAGAAACCATCAAAACCTTAGAGGAGAAAGCAGGAAAAGACCTCTCTGACCTCAGCCGTAGCAATCTCTTACTCGACACATCCCCAAAGGCAAGGGAATTAAAAGCAAAAGTGAATTACTGGGACCTTATGAAGATAAAAAGCTTCTGCACAGCAAAGGAAACAACCAACAAAACTAAAAGGCAACCAACAGAATGGGAAAAGATATTCGCAAATGACATATCGGACAAAGGGCTAGTATCCAAAATCTATAAAGAGCTCACCAAACTCCACACCCGAAAAACAAATAACCCAGTGAAGAAATGGGCAGAAAACATGAATAGACACTTCTCTAAAGAAGACATCCGGATGGCCAACAGGCACATGAAAAGATGTTCAGCGTCGCTCCTTATCAGGGAAATACAAATCAAAACCACACTCAGGTATCACCTCACGCCAGTCAGAGTGGCCAAAATGAACAAATCAGGAGACTATAGATGCTGGCGAGGATGTGGAGAAACGGGAACCCTCTTGCACTGTTGGTGGGAATGCAAATTGGTGCAGCCACTCTGGAAAACAGTGTGGAGGTTCCTCAGAAAATTAAAAATAGACCTACCCTATGACCCAGCAATAGCACTGCTAGGAATTTATCCAAGGGATACAGGAGTACTGATGCATAGGGCCACTTGTACCCCAATGTTCATAGCAGCACTCTCAACAATAGCCAAATTATGGAAAGAGCCTAAATGTCCATCAACTGATGAATGGATAAAGAAACTGTGGTTTATATACACAATGGAATATTACATGGCAATGAGAAAAAATGAAATATGGCCTTTTGTAGCAACGTGGATGGAACTGGAGAGTGTGATGCTAAGTGAAATAAGCCATACAGAGAAAGACAGATACCATATGGTTTCACTCTTATGTGGATCCTGAGAAACTTCACAGGAACCCATGGGGGAGGGGAAGGAAAAAAAAAAAAGAGGTTAGAGTGGGAGACAGCCAAAGCATAAGAGACTGTTAAAAACCGAGAACTGAGGGTTGATGGAGGGTGGGAGGGAGGGGAGGGTGGGTGATGGGTATTGAGGAGGGCACCTTTTGGGATGAGCACTGGGTGTTGTATGGAAACCAATTTGTCAATAAATTTCATAAAAAAAAAAAAAAAAATAAAATAAAATCAAGAGTCAGGCACTTAAAAAAAATAAAAATAAAAAAAAATAAATAAATGTTTGGTAGTATTCCCCTGGAAAGCCATGTGGCCCTGGACTCTTGTTTTCTAGATTTTTTATTACTAATTCAATTTCTTTACTGGTAATGGGACTGTTCAAATTTTCTATTTCCTCCTGTTTCAATTTTGGTAGTTTATATGTTTCTAGGAATTTGTCCATTTCTTCCACATTGCCCATTTTATTGGCGTATAATTGCTCGTAATATTCTCTTACTATTGTTTTTATTTCAGCTGTGTTGGCTGTGATCTCTCCTCTTTCATTTTTTATTTTGTTTATTTGGGTCCTTTCCTTTTTCTTTTTGATCAGACTGGTGAGGGGTTTATCAATTTTGTTAATTCTTTCAAAGAACTAGCTTCTGGTTTCATTGACCTGTTTTACTGTTGTTTTCTGGTTTTGGTTTAGAGAATTAATTTCTGCTCTAATCTTTATTATGTCCTGTCTTCTGCTGGTTTTGGGTTTTATTCTTTTTCTAGCTCTTTAAGGTGTAAGGTTGTGTATCTGAGACTTTTCTCCCTTCTTTAGGAAGGCCTGGATTGCTATATACTTCCTTCTTATGACCACCTTTGCTGTGTCCCAGATGTTTTAGGTTGTGGTGTTATCATTTTCATTGGCTGCCATGTACTTTTTAATTTCCTCTTCTGAATATATCTGTTAAGTCCATCTGGTCCAGTGTGTCATTCAAAGCCATTGTTTCCTTGTTGATTTTCTGTTTAGATGATCTATCCATTGTTGTAAGTCCCCTACTATTTTGGTATTATTATCAATGAATTTTTTTATGTTTGTGATTAATTCATCTGTGTATTTGGGTGCTTTCACATTTGAAGCATAAACGTTTCCAATTGTTAGCTCTTCTTGGTGGATAGATCCCTTAATTATGATATAATGCCATTCTTCATTTCTTGTTACGGTCTTTATTTTAAAGTCTAGATTGTCTAATATAAGTATGGCTATTCTGGCTTTCTTTTGTCAACTGTTAGCGTGATAGATGGTTCTCCATCCCCTTACTTTCAATCTGAAGGTGTCTTTAGGTCTAAAGTGGGTCTCTTGTAAGGAGCATATAGATGGATCTTGTTTTCTTACCCATTCTGTTACCTTATGTCTTTTGATTGGAGCATTTAGTCCAATGACATTTAGAGTGAGTACTGAAAGATATGAATTAATTGCCATTGTGTTGCCTGTAGAATTGGAGTTTCTGGTGGTGTTCTCTGGTCCTCTCTAGTGTTTGTTGCTTTTGGTCTTTTTTTTTTTCGTCTTTTCTCCCCTCAGAGAGCCCCCCCTTAACATTTCTTGCAGGACAGGTTTAATGGTCACAAACTTAATTAATTGTCATTTGTCTGTGAAATTTTTAATCTCTCCTATTTTGAATGACATTCTTGCTGGGTGAAGAATTTTTGGCTGCATATTTTTCTGATTTAGCACATTGAATATATCCTGCCACTCCTTTATGGCCTGCCAAGTTTCTGTGAATAGGTGTGCTGCAAGACTGATCTGTCTTCCCTTGTAGGTTAAGGGCTTTTTTCCCTTGCTGCTTTTATGATACTTTTTTTGCCTTAGTATTTTGTGAATTTGACTATGATATGCCTTGTTGATGGTCGGTTTTTGTTGACTCTAATGGGAGTCCACTGTGCTTCCTGGATTTTGATGTCTGTGTCTTTACCCAGGTTAGGAATGTTTTCCTCTATGATTTTCTCACATAACCCTTCTACCCCTTTTTCTCTCTCATCTTCTGGGACCCCTATGATTCTGATGTTGTTCCTTTTTAATGAGTCACTCATTTCTCTAATTCTTAAATTGTGCTCTTTGCCTTAGTCTCCCTCTTTTTTTTTTTTTTTGTGCTTCATTGTTCTCCATAAGTTTGTCTAATATATCGCTGATTCACTGCTCTGCTTCATCCATCCTTGCTGCCATGGCATTCATTCAAGATTGCAGCTAAATTATAGCATTTTTTATTTCATCCTGACTAGCTTTTATCTCCACAGAAAGGGATTCTAATCTGTTTTCAACCACAGCTAGTATTGCCATGATTCCAAATCTGGTTCAGACATCTTGCTTGTATCTGTGCTGATTAATCCCTGGCTGTCATTTCTTCCTGTTCTTTCTTTTGGGGTGAATTCCTTCATTTCATCATTTTGAAGGAAGCAAAGGAATTAATAAGGTAAAAAAATTAAAATTAAAAAATTAAAAACAAGACAAAAAAGCAAATAAAGGATGCTAGGTGTGTTTTGGTCTGGTTGTTGAAAGGTGCTTGATAGATTAGAGAAAAAAGGAAAAGATAAAAGAAAAAAAGAAAAATGAAAATTTGAAGAAATGAATACAATGAAATAGAATAAAATGAAATGATGGAAGCAAAATAGAATTTGAAAATTTTACCAAAAAAGTAAAAAGTGGAAAAAACTTAAAAATATTTTTTAATAAAAATGGAAAATAAAAATAAATTTTTCTGTTTTTGTATTCAAGAATAAGAATGAAGAAAGAAAAAAATGAATAGGTGGACCAGCAAACAGACTGAAATATGATTGAAATTACATTGGTTTCCCCCAGAAATCAAATATGAGACACTTTATAGTACATAAACTGAGCAGGTGGAGAGACATGTGGTGTTCCTGAAGAGTGAGGTTGGCCTGGTTGGGTGGGGCTTAGTGTAACGTCTCTGTTCTCCACTAGATAACACTGCTTAGGTTACTGGGGTGGATTGTAGTGGCCCATGAGGCTGTGTATGTGCCCGAGCAGGAGGGGGGAAAATGGTGTCACCCAGCTACCCAGTCTCTAGTATCAGAACTCTGTACTCTCCCCGACCAGCAATTGTGCACCCTTCTTTCATCTTTAGCTTCCATCCACTCCCTGCTTTTACACTGTCTGTGACCAAGCCATCAGGTTGCTAGGCGGCACCTGCCTCCTGAGTTTTATCTCAGATGCGGCTATGTTTACCAACTCCTCACTTCTGAGGGACTGTGGCCTTGACCCATTCAGACTTTCTGGGGGAGGGTCTCACCAAGCAATGGCCTGGTACCAGACGCACCCAGGAACAGTCATGGGACCATGCTGCTGCTGATGCCCAGAGGCTATGGTTGGGTGCTTGCCTGCCCCAGAAAAAGTTCACATGATCATGTAGCAGCAGTGTTTCAGGGATTATGGAAAATCACAGCACACATCTAGCATCAGGCTTTCCTCTTAACATCCTTGTTCCAACACCAGAAAATGTAGTTGTTCTCCAGGGTCCACTGGGACTTTTGGCTGTAGGGTGGCCACACAACCTCTACCAAATGTCCTCCCAGCAAGGGAACTGCCTTTCCCCATGTGGCCTGAGGACCCTGAGGACCTCGCTCTGTGCTCCTGGGGATTTGCCCTTCCCACCAGAGCACTGCCAGGTATCGAGGTGCACAGTTTGTGACTCTGCACTTCTCCTTTTATAGAGTCTTAATGGAATTTAAGCTCTCTCCTTTCTTGTTTTCCCTTTTTTTTTCAGTCCCTTGAGTACGCTTTCTTTTCTCTCCAATTGCTTTTGTACTCTCCCCCCATCTCTATCCTCTCTCCACAAGCAAAAACAGCTCCCTGCCCTCCACAGCTTCTCTCTACCCCAGTTCACCTCTCAGTGCGGGGTACCTGCTGAGTTTTCTGGTTCAGGTTGTGGATATTGTTGTGTTAATCCTCAAGTCAGTTTTCTAAGTGTACGGGACAGTTTGGTATTGATCTGGCTGTATTTCAGGGATGAGAGATGCAAAAAAACCTTCCATGCTCTTCCACCATCTTGACCCTTCCACCACTATCGTGTCTTTTAACAGCATAATTTAGTTTTACCTGTTTTTGTGCCTTTGCGTACATAGAATCATATCATGTATCTCTTCATTTTCTTCTAACATTGTGTTTGAGATGCACCCAAATTACTATGTGTAGTTCAAGTTCTTTCTTTCTAATTGTTGTTGTAGATGTGCACTGTATGTACATATAGTGCTTTATCCCTTCTACTGTTAATTGGCATGTAGGCAGTTTCAGTTTGGGGATATTACAATTAGTGTTGTTCTAAACATTCTGGAATATAGCTATGTGTGAACATAGATAAGTATTTGTGTTAGGTCACCTACCTGGGAGTAGAACTACTGGGTGCACAGTGTTTTGCTTTAGTAGGATTCTGCCAACGAAAATGGTGGTACTATTTTACGCTCCAGTATATGTGATCCAAGTTTCACATCCTCTCCAGCAGTTGTCATGATCTGACTTATACAAATTTTAACCATTCTGCATGTATAGCAATGCCACATTTAGATTTTGGTTTGTATTTTGATATGGTTTGCATTTAACCATGGCTCAAGGAAAATCTTTTGTTGAATTTCTGTTATAAGTGGTCACGGGTTTCTGCCATAGTTAAGTGGGGGTAAAACTAGGGATAACTTAAAAGGTACAAAATGCGTTTTTGCTGAAAAGTATCTATGCCATGGGGTTTTACTTGAAATTTCCATTTTTACCATTTGCCCTATCAGGGTCTTGTGCAGCTACGGACCTCTTGCCTGAGCTAGAAAATTATGCGACCTGCAGAAATTACTTAAATAATAACAATATATTTAATATGATTAACTTGTCCCCTTTATTTATCACTGGGTAGTGAGAGGGTCCTTGACAATTGGAATACGTAATTTGATGGAAGTGTGTTAGTGAGTGGAACAGGAATGTAAGGAGAGGGAAGTGAAGACAGGTCAAGCACAAAACACTGCATAAACATGTGGGGCCCATCCCCCATCCAGAGGCCTGGCTGGCCAGGGGCCTCTCATGATGGGGAGCAAAGAGTAACCCAGAAGTCTAGACGATAAACAAATTAGTGTGGTGTTTTACCCATGATTGGCCCTGACTGCAATAGACAGGTGCAGATTCTTTGTATAAAGAGAAAATAGCCATATAGTCCTAGACAGCAAATGTTCATCAATTTCAAATTACACCTCAAATACTGCTGGTGTCTGGACCACTGATGGATGAGCTAGGTCTTTCCAGGTCTAATGCTGAGTAATGCAAATTAGATTCTCCTGAGTTATGCCTAATGCAGCTGGAGGGCACAAAATAGTTGCCAGGGACATATCTCTGTGCCAAATTCTTGCCAATGTTGTTAATAGTATTGTACCCTGTACATGTGCAAGCACTCTTAGTTTTATTAATGCCAATACTATGCTTTTGCCCTTTCTTTCACCTTTTAATTTTTGAATAGGGAATAGCTTTGGTTTCCTCCTGACTCTTCAGAAAGCAAATGCTCGATTTAAAGGCATGCATGCAGTCCTATCTCCTACCATGCAATTGGTGAGTAGGATCAGTGCAGATAAATCTCATCTGTGTTATCTCTTGCAGATTTGTGAGCCAGGAGGGACAGATGATGTTAAGAAGGGAGAGGAAATGCCTATGTCTCCTGACAAAAGGCAAGAGTGGCCTGATGGCAGGAATTACATTTCTACACTTTTCTGGGGTGTATGGTTAGCCATGTCCTCTGATGCCAGAAACACTCTGTAACTCCTTTGTGGGAGCTGTGTGGAGAGGTGATCACATGAGAGCCATGCTAATAACTAGTTGTGAGTGAAGCTGCTGTGGAAGAGGGAGGTTCTTCTCCCTTCTACAGTAAGAACAAAGAGAAAGAAAGTGAAGATGGCTCTAGACTGAGCTGCACTCATCCTGTGACAATGTTAATTTGCAAGCTATATAAGTAAAGTCACTGTTAACATATATAAAGATTTGGGTAACTCCAAAGAGTTTTTTAAAAAAAAAATATTAAGGTTTATTTATTTTTCAAAGACAGAGAGAGACAGAGTGTGAGGAGAGGAGGGGCAGAGAGAGAGAGGAAGACACAGAATCTGAAGCAGGCTCCAGGCTCTGAGCTTACCACACAGATCCCGATGTAGGGCTCAAAATCACTGACTGTGAGATCATGACCTGAGCTGAAGTTGGATGCTTAACTGACTGAGCCACCCAGGTGCCCCTCCAACAGATTTTTTTAAAGCACCCTTACCAAATGCCTCAAAAACTCCTTTGAACCACATCAATTCAATCTGATTAGAGTCTTTGCACAAAATATGGGATTACTGTCAAAGGGCATATTAAAGCATGATACTAATCACAAAGATTTATGTAACCAATTCTCTCCCCTCAAATCATGTCGTTATGTACTTTATTTAGGTTTCTGTTACAATATTCGAAGGATATTGTCTTGACAAAAAAATTCTCAGCATCCTATCACATACAATTCATAGGAAAGAATGTTCTAGTAGGAACCTCAGGTGGAACCCATAGTAACAAGACTCACCTAAGCATGCTAACCACTAGAGGGCAATATTGGCCATGCACTATAGTCTCTAACTCTCCTGTAGAGAGCAGTGTGACTGTAGAATGGATTGCTAGACATGCAGTCAAATTTTTACTGGATACTTAGTGTATGCTGGAATGTGGGCTCTGTGATATCCATGAACTTGAATGATACTTTATTCTTAATCTTGAGGAGCATATATTTAAAAATAAGAGATTATAATCACATATCAATTATAATTGAACCATGAACTGTATTTTATTTTAGTTTTTTAAGGTTATTTATTTATTTATTTATTTGCAAGAGAGAGAATGAGTGTGTGGGGAGGGTGGGGTGGGGATGGGCAGGGAGGGAGGGAGAGAGAATCCCAAGCAGGCTTTGCTCCACCAGCACAGAACCCAATGCAGGGCTTACTGAAAGATCATGACTGGAGTAAGACACTCAACTGACTGAGCCACCCAGGTGCCCCGTACCAGGAACTGTATTTTAAACTATATTTAGATATCAATTAATAGATGTTGTGCCAATTGATATTGATAGTCTCAAATAGAGATATAAATACTGCTACTTAACTATCCAAAGCAATTAATTTGGAAGCCTGTTTGGCATAAATGAGTATTGCAGGACATAGTAAGATCTCTTTATTTTGTCTATACTATAGAATAATCTAACCGAAAGGCAGCTTGCTAATTTTTAAGTAACTCAATGATTTTTCTTCCAATGTATAGGCTACCTATTTTCCCTTAATAGGACTCCTAATATTCACCACTAATATTTACCTCCTAATATTTACCGCTGAAAAGATGAGAATACTTTTGTACTGAATTATTTGTCTCTAGGGTTAAAATTATTTGTAATCCAAATGCAATAATAGCTCAACTGATCATTTTATAAATTAAGCGAGTGCTGAAGTCACTTTGCATAAATCCATAATTTTTTTTAATTTATCAGCTTTACCATTAGCATTAAAAGGTATCTCAGGAATATCAGCTAATGTTTATCAGTTACCTTCTAGGTACTTTGAACAATCCCATCAAGTACAAGTTCTTACTTTTTAACAATATCAGACATGATTTTGGGGTATTAAGGCACTGTCAGGAAATCCAACTATTTTAGATTGAGACAATGTTTGGTTTGCATTTTTCTTAAACATCAATGATTTAAAAAAAATATAGCACCATTAAAACTGACAGCTTTTCAGTCAATGTTGATTAAAGTAAGCCCAGTTTAGAGATTAGGAAATGAAGAAACTAGACTAGAGCAAATAAAAAAATTCTCAATTAACGACATTACAGTTGTGACATGTGGACAAGAGCCAGATTAAGCAGATGCTATCATCAATTCATTTGTTGTCATGTTTGCAATGTGGCAACTGGCTCCAGAGACAGAAGATCTTCTGGAAGTGGTGCATCCTGGGACACTGTTTTTTGTTTATTCCACAAATGATCATCAGTCATAATGATGCAGTGATATTGATACTCACATCAGGAACTGTCAAAACAGAAAATAAGGGAGACCAAAGCACTTGCACATGCTATTCCTTTTTAAAAAACTCACAAATATCACTAAAAGCCTTTTCCTTAAATTTCCTAGATTTTGCCAATGGAAAAAAACTCTTCCCCTCCCACAAAAATCTACAAGTATTTTAAATGTATTGGCAATTTATTTATGGCATACATACCTTCAGTTGCTCAAGAGACCAGAATTCCATCAAGTGAAGAGATAAGCGTGCATTACGTGCTCCTTTATTTAATTACAAAATACAAAAGCCCATTAGCAGAATGGCCTGTCGGCCGTAGAGAGGATGCTGGCCTGCCATGTGGTAGACCTGCAGTTTTCTCTCCTGCTCTGGCTTGCCAAGCTGGCGGGGACTTGGAGAGCAGGCACTGTGGACGCGGTCAACCTCGAGAAGGAAATGTATAATGATGCCGAACTCTGACCACTTCATTGTCTTCACATTAGGGAAATATATATATATGGAATTCTTGCAAAATATGGCTGTAAAAGGCATTTTGTTGTGTTTTTTTTTCAAAGTTTTTTTTTAATATTTTTTTTCAACGTTTATTTATTTTTGGGACAGAGAGAGACAGAGCATGAACGGGGGAGGGGCAGAGAGAGAGGGAGACACAGAATCGGAAACAGGGTCCAGGCTCCGAGCCATCAGCCCAGAGCCTGACGCGGGGCTCGAACTCACGGACCGTGAGATTGTGACCTGGCTGAAGTCGGACGCTTAACCGACTGCGCCACCCAGGCGCCCCTATAAAAGGCATTTTGTAGATGTTTTATTTACATGAGTTTGAGTTAAATATCTTTAGGGAAAAGGGCATGAAATTATAATATAAATCTCTAATCTAGTTTGGGTTCTACTCCCAGCTGCGTGGTGGAGGAAGATATTTTAAATCACTTAAAATGCCTGGTTTCTGCATTTGTAAAGGTGATAACTGGCCTGACCTAACCATAGGAACCATAGGAAATTTACATAGATCAAGTAAGATTATGTATGTGAACAATACCATTTAATTGGGAAGCAGAGGTCCCCATTCTAGCATTCATGGCTGTTTTCAGGGCTTTTTCTGAAATTATATTCAGAAATGAGTGTGAATGTCCTCATATACATTTTTCTGGAGAGCTTATATCTACTTCTCAAGTGTTTTTGACCCCAGAATAGATTCAAAAGAAAGCTGCTGCTGTAAAGTGGGAAATATATGTTACCTTATTTTCATTATTATTCCATTAAATGATTCATTTTGATTATTTTTAATCTGTTACTTCAGAGTTGTGCGGTGATTTTAATTTCACCATTGATAATTTATATTCCAGCTTATATGAATGTACCCCTCTCATATGCAAGCAGAAGACATACATCAAATGCTTTGATGCATTATCATACTTCCCAGGGTGAATAATTTTTATTTATTTTAATTTATTTTAATATTTATTTTAATATTTATTTATTTATTTATTTATTTATTTATTTATTTATTTTTGAGAAAGAGAGACAGAGATAGAGAGGGAGACAGGCAGAAAAAGAGAGAGAGAGAGAAGCGAGAAAAGCGGGGCTCATGTTCACCTGATGTGGGACTCGAACTGATGAACCATGAGAGCATGACTTGAGCCAAAGTCAGATGCTTGACTGAGTCGCCCAGGCATACAGGATAAAGAATTTTTAAATGTCATTTTAAAACCATGGGGCTCCTGGGTGGCTCACTTGGTTAAGCATCTGACTCTTGATTTCTGCTCAGGTTATGAAATCATGGTTTGTGAACTCAAGCCTGGAGTTTGGGCTCTGTGCTACCTGCACAGAGCCTTCTTGGATTTTTTCTTCCTCTGTCTGCCCCACCCCCGCTTGCATGCATGAATGCATGCTCTCTCCCTCTCAAAATAAATAAACTTAACAAAATAATAAATAAAAGTATATAATACCAAACATCCACTGGAAAGAGGAAGAAACACTTGGAGTAGGGAGAAGTGCCTGAAACACTTTAGAAGGGTAGTCCAAAAAGAGCCTCTCAGCAGGGGAGAGGGAAGGAACTCTCCATTGGTGGATTTCTATCAGGCTTTCTTTTATTCTCCCATCCAAAAGGTTTGCAACAAAAAACTATTACTGTTTTTAAATTGCAAAATATTACCTGCTTGTTGGGGCCTCGGTGGCTCAGTTGGTTAAATGCCTGACTCTTCATATCATTCAGGTCATGATCTCCTGGTCATGACAATGATCTCCCCACTGTTTGGGATTCTCTCTCTCCCTTTCTCTCTGCTCTTCCCCTGCTTGCATTTGTGTGCATGTGCACAAGCTTGCTCTCTCTCTCTCTCTCTCTCTCTCTCTCTCAAAATAAATAAACATTAAAAATATATTACTGCTTGTAGAAAATTTTCAGATAATGCAGACTGGCAAAGAGTGAAAAATCCTTCATCACCCAACTCCCAGTTCCCCAAGGGTATTACTATTAAATGCAAAACAATTAGTAACATTCAGGGAAAAAATAGCCTAGAGTCACTTTGTATATTATTTGTTGAATCAGTATTTATGGAGTGCTAACTCTGTGTCTGGTCCTCTGCTAGACTCAGGGATAGAAAAAGCTAACAAGATGGGTTTAACATCTGTAATTGTGGAGTCAACAATGAAGTAGGCGCATAGAAAAGCACATGGGATGACCATGTTGCGTGCTAAGCATGGCATCAGAAAATGGATTCTATGGGAAATTACGGTTGGGGGGGGTGGGGATCTAGTAAAGGAAGTAGATCTAAACTGAGATTTAATGCAAAAGTGAGTTGGCCAATTGGTGAGGGGGCGGGATGGTCAAGTTTTATTACAGTACATGCATAAAAGTCACTTACTCGTATAATCAGTTTTAGCAAATCTTGTTTGGGAGTCTTTCTGTAAATGTCTTATCTGCTCCATTAAATCACTGGTGACCTGATGGTTGTTTTATAAAATTTACTCCCACTACACAGGATCCAAATTTTGCTCATCTTCAGTAGCACCAAGCATGGAACCCACTCACCTATCAAAACTCCCTAATCATTCCAATCCACATCCGCCTCTAAAACATGTAAAATAGGATTGAATTATATATGGTCATAATTGTCCTCTGTGTCATCCCCACAAGCTTTAGTCTTCTCAAGCAGATTTCAAACATATTAGAAGTCAGAAACGTGTACTTCTTGTTCCTTGTGACATAGTATTATTCAATATTTTTTACTGCCACTCTCAGGAAAAATACATTATACTTTGGGATCCAGTATGTATATATATAATGCACTCTGGTGTTTTCTATTTTATTGTATTCTATTGCATTTTCTTTAAAAAAAATGCTACTTGTGACCCACAAAATGGATTTTATGACCCTAAATTGATTTCCTTATGGGTCTCAGCCCACAATTTGGAAAATACTTCCGTAGCATTTATAATACTGTGTTTGGCTCAGACTTAGGGGTCATTTAAAAAATAAACTCACTTGCTAATTGATCTGTTTAATCAGAATGTTACTTTTAGCAGCTGCACAAGGAGGGAGGGCCTTTGAACTCACAATTTACACTACTTATATAGGAAGATAGGAGATTAAATGGGTCAGAGCCATTCATCCCAAGATTGTGATTGCTGTTGGTGTAAGATGTAACTCTTTTTTAAAAAATTTGTTAATGTTTATTTATTTTTAAGAGAGAGACAGAGTGCAAGCAGGAGAGGAGCAGAGAGAGAGAGAGAGAAAGAGAGAGACAGATAGACAGGCAGACAGAGAGAATCCGAAGTAGGCTCCAGGCTCTGAGCTCTCAGCACAGAGCCCGACGCGAGGCTTGAACTCACAAACCGTGAAATCATGACCTGAGCCGAAGTTGGATGTTTAACTGACTGAGCCACCCAGGTGCCCCAAGATGTAACTCTTTTTATCCCAAGCATGAAATGAGAAACAAGGAACAGAATAGAGAGTGAGACAGTTGTCTTGTGGTCCTGAGTCTAGCCTTTACAGCCTCATTTCTTTTGTGTTGCTTGAAGTGTTTTGATGGAGAACGAAGTAAAATGTAGATGATCTGGTCTTCATCTGTCATTCTGAATTCTGCACAGTTATCCCGTTTTGTTATATGAGTTTACACAATAATATCCAGCCTGGGGAATACACAGAGTAAGTGTGATTCTTTCTACAGGAACCAGAGATGGGTGACGAAGCAGCAGCTTAAGAATGGAGGGTGACTCGGGAAGGTTTCACAGGGTAAATAAGTCAGGAATCTTGAGGAATGATTCAGATATTCCCAGTGGGGAAGGGGAGGCAGGGCATTGCAGCATTAGCAAAGTCTCAGTATGGGGTAGTGGCATGAGGATAAGATGTGGTGACATTTGGACAGGAGCCAAAAAAGCAGATAATCAGAGATAACATTTTACACGATTAGGTGACTGATGATGACAAAAAAGGGAATTCAGAATGAGGAGGGCTCAGAGGTTTGGAGAGGCCGATGTCAGGGTTCATTTAAAGTAAACCATTTGGGGGAAAATTACCAAAACAATGGGCAATGGAATACAGTAAAAAGTATATAAAACTGTGCTACTGCAAATTCTTTTATATACTATCTCGTGGGACCACTTATGAAATTAAGTCAGGTTGGCTGGAATAAGACAACTGTCACAGGTATTAAAAATTGGCTCCAGAAATGTAAATATCAGCAATGACAAATGACAATGTGCTAGATGCAGGGAGTTGTCTGAAGGTGTGTTTGGTGCAAAGGCTAGCCTTGTTTAATGACATTATTAATGAGTCAGAAGAGGAATTTAGCACATGACACATAAGAGAGATTAGAAGAATAACAAAACTAGATGGATGAGGATAAATCTAAATTATATTTGGAAGATACCTATGTTTGTAGTTTATTAATTAAAAACCCAAATATTCAACGGCTAGGGGAAACATCTGGAAATCTACAAGGACAAAAGAGTGCAGGGTGTAAGTGGGCATTATCTTAAACTTTCTTTTATAATAGGACATAACAAAGATTAATAGGTTACAAAGAGGTAATTTTTCTAAAACAGTGCAGGAATAGTTTTCTGCCACACAGTCTATTGGTGAGGGATATAGAGTAACAGGTGACAAAACACCTGATCATCCTGATTTTCATGTCTTTAAAAACTCGTGTCAAAGACACCATTTTATATCATAACTCTGTATCTCTGAAATGAAAAATAAAATACAATTGGATTTTGAGAACTCTGACTTTTTCTTCCTATGTTTTAGATAACTATGCATCCAGTAAAATGGTGCTAACACCATGGACCCTTGTGAAAGTAAAATTTTCTCTCTGAACATGTACAGGAAGAATGATTTCTAGAGGTACTTTAAGGAAAGCTGTTTCACTTAAAATTAGTCGTGAGGTATAAACTAAATGGATAGTCTTTTTTTTTCATCTTTGTTCTCGTGTTCTTTTTATACGTATTTTTTTCTGATTACAAAGTAACATTTATTGTAAAAAATGATAAAATAAAAAGCACAAGTACGTAATTTAAATTACTCATAATATCATCGTTTAGAGATACCTAGAGTTAACCTTTTAGTCTTTATTCTTCCAATCTATTTTCTGCGCCCATAGAAACCAAATAAAATTGGAAACACATTTCAAGTATTGTTTTGTAAGCTTTTTCATTTAATAATAAATGGTGAAAAATTCCCTTAAATTGTCTCCTCTAACATGATTTTAATGGCTACATACTATTCCATCACATGAATGTGCCATATTTTATTTAATAGCATTGTTTGCATATAAGTTGCTTATAATTTTTTTAGCTGTTACCAATAACAGTGATGAACATCCTTGCACACAAACCTTTTTTCATGTGATTTATTATAATCCAGAGGATATAAATAATTCCAAGGAGTGGAACTGCTGGATCATGGAGTATTAATGTTTTTTTAGAGCATCAAATATATATTAACAATATTCCTTCCGTAAATGTTGCACCAGGGCATGAAGTGCATATTTAACCTCCTCCCTTGCCTGGAGGGCTACAAAGTGAGAATATGTTTACACACACATAACATATAATATTGCCTTATATGTGTTTAGTGTTCACCTTTTTCCAAAGTATTTTCCAATTTGGCACTAACAAGAACTCACACAAAGTAGATCGTACATCAAGGCTAATCCCTGAAGGCTAGTTAA
Source organism: Prionailurus viverrinus (assembly GCF_022837055.1). Taxonomy (NCBI): domain Eukaryota; kingdom Metazoa; phylum Chordata; class Mammalia; order Carnivora; family Felidae; genus Prionailurus; species Prionailurus viverrinus. Next base: position 45,977,950 of record NC_062573.1, on the reverse strand, counting down.
TGTTTTCGCAAGGAAGAACAATGTGTAAGTGAAAGAAATTTCCATATTTGACATAGCTAAAAACAATCTATGTATCTGAGCTAGAGCCATGTAGTCACAGAGTTGCAAATTTGAGCTAAAGGTGAAGCCCTGGAATATCAAGTCCCATCAGCAAAATCAAGGATCTGGTCTAGAAAGTGATGGACCAGTCATACCATCAGCACATGCCTGGCAAAGGTCCAGGTGATGAGGGATACATAACTCAGTGTTCAAGCAGAAAGCAGACTATACCTGGGGTCCGGCATGCAGGCACAGTGACCTTGGATTTCTGTGAGCCTAATTTGTCTCAGCTGTAAAATGGACATCGTCATAACAATAATAACAGAAGCCCCAAGTATTGCTTTGAGGATGAAATGAGAGAATATTTTTGACAGTACTTTGTACATTTTAAATCACTCTAGAAAGGGTAGATATTGTTGGGCTGAAGGGAAATGCAATGAGGTGATGACCTCTAAGTAATCTGAGATGGCAGAGAGAAGTTAGATATGTAGAAGGGGTAAGAAAGAGTAACAATTTCTACATCTTGATTCTTTAATTTTTTATACAATATCTGTAAAATATATTATTTTCCGATTACAGTAGCACTCTATGTCTCCTATACAGCACAAAGAAGAAAATAAAAACTACCTTCACTTTCACTACCCAGCGATCCCCCTGTTAGTGTAGTAGCTCCCTGTTAAATGCTTGGTTCAAATTCCAGTTACTAGAGTGTGACCTTCAATAAATTACTTAGCCTGATTTTCATCATGTGTAAAAGAGAGATAATAACTATGTATAATAATAACAGGTAAAATTTATTATACACTTAACATGGCCATTCCTGCAATCAGTGATTTACATGGATTAATTCATTTAATTCTTCCGTCGATCCTATGAAGTAGACTTTATAATTATGCCCATTTTACAGATGAGGAAGCTAAGCTTAGAAGGTTCAATAACTTGCCCGAAGTTATAAACCAGTGGGATCATTAATAAAGTGGGAGCGTAACTATGTGAACATTAACATGTGCAGCCAACAACAGGACACAGTGTGGAAATACAAGGTAACCATTGGGTGACCATAGCTAAGAAGAGTTTTAGGAAGTATGTGGCAAGTAGACTTAAGAAAATGTGGTCTGGGGGCGCCTGGGTGGCGCAGTCGGTTAAGCGTCCGACTTCAGCCAGGTCACGATCTCGCGGTCCGGGAGTTCGAGCCCCGCGTCAGGCTCTGGGCTGATGGCTCAGAGCCTGGAGCCTGTTTCCGATTCTGTGTCTCCCTCTCTCTCTGCCCCTCCCCCGTTCATGCTCTGTCTCTCTCTGTCCCAAAAATAAATAAACTTTGAAAAAAAAAAATTTAAAAAAAAAAAAAGAAAATGTGGTCTGTAAATAATGCCTGATGACCTAATGTGTGATTAGCAAATGCATAGTATGTGTGTGTGGAGTCCCCCTCCTACACACATGGTAACAATCACTAATCAAAAGCAGCAAAGTTTTCCAGGGATTTATAGTCCCGGAAACTTCCTCAACAATGAGCTACTTCTCAAATGAGAAGATAATGCTTTTCAAAAGCATGAGATAAGACTGATTTGCCTTTCTGTCAAAGATACTCTGCATTTTAACATTTCAACTTTTTAGGATGAGGGTTGGCCAACATTTTCTGTAAGAGGTAAGATCATGGGTGTTAAGAGGATTGTATTCGGGTCTCTACTTCTTCACGTTATGAATCAATTCTTCTCTCAAGCTGATCTGTTCTTCTGTTTGTTATAGACACTATCCATATATATATTTTTATATCTCATGTTTTCTGTCATGTAGATGGTGTCCTTCCCTTGGAGGTTTCTCGGTTTTCATATTCCTTCCACGGCTTCTATGCGATGCGGGTGATGAGGGAGGGCTTGAGTGCAATTTAACAACTATGCTCAATCTACCAAATTTCTCTGCAATCTGAAGAGAGTTTTCCAGTTTGAGGCTGGGTGTGCTAATAGCACAGCCTGTCCAGGTCATCCATAGGTCCTCTTCTTCCTAGTCCTCCTCTAGCACCTGGTCACAGTGGGTGGTTTGATTAGATCCAGGCTACTTTAGAAAAAGCACAGGATTAGGACTTGAAGTACAGTTTCCCAAGTCTGTCACCAATTATTTGTGTGACCTCAGGCAAGTTACAACTTCTCCAGGCCAGTTTCCTCGTCTGTATAGTAAAGGGTTCGGTTTAGATTGATAGTTTTCAAACGAAGATCCTATGGAACACGGGCCCTTTACCTGCGTGACTGGAGCTTTGGGACATTGAAATGGGGGGATGGTCTGATTGCTTGAATTCTCCCGGAAAAAAGAGATAGGAATAAACATTTTCTTCTCAGTTTAGGACTCTTTACCCATGGATTTTCTTTTCTTTTCTTTTCTCTTTTTTCTTTTTTCTCTTTTCTTTTCTTCTTCTATGGCTACTTGGACTAGCAGATGAAGAACATATATGAACAAGCAGTAAATTATTTTCATTTGAAACATTTGGAAACGACTGATTATTTCAATTTTGAAGATGTGAGCCCAAGTTATTTTATATTGTATGTGTATAGTCATATTAAGAAAAACTGTCCTCTGTTACCATGGTATTAACAATCTATCAATAGTTATCTCATTCTGAGAATACCATGACTTGCAGGTGCTTTCCTTCTGAGCAGTTTGAGAACCACTGTTCATATGTGCCTGTGGTTGGGACTTCATATTGCATGTGCACAGTATAACTGTACTTTTCTTCCAGCAAAATTGTTTTCAATTCCTATGAAATTAAATTCATCATCCTTTCATAATATATTACAAAGGTTGCCATAGATTTTCAGGTGCTTTCCATCTGGACAAGTCTGAGGAGGATGAGATAGTCTATAATGTTTCTCCCAGATCTTTTTGAAATTCTTCATTTTTATTTAATTTTTTTAAAATTTGTATTTATTTTTGAGAGAGAGAGAGCACAAGCTGGGGAGGGACAGAGAGAGACAGAGACAGTACCTGAAGCAGGCTCCAGGCTCTGAACTGTCAGCACTGAGCCTGACACGGAACTCGAACTCACGAACCACAAGATCATGACCTGAGCCAAAGTCGGGTGTTTAACTGACTGAGCCACCCAGGCGCCCCCATCAAATTCTTTTGTTTTAAAAGTGTCCCTTTAAACTGTTCCTTCTCTTATTTCCCTCTTACCATTTTATTTTTCACCAAATGTCAGCTCCTTTATCCTGCCATCATCTGTTCTCTCCACGTCCAACCCAGGAGGGTTGTTTTGCTCTGTGACACTAATGGGAAGGGCTGACTATTATCTAATACTTCAGTACTGCTCTACTATTCCTCCACTTTGCTCTGGGGTCAGTCCTGGAAGTTTGATTGAAGATCTTAAACAATGTCTCAGTCTAGCTTTTAGGCATAAATGTTGAAAGTCAATCCATAATAGGATTTTTTCCCCCTGGTCTCAGTGGGAAATAAGGCTAGGTAAAGACCAGATGTCCTGGAGACCCCTTCTGGGCTTATCTCTGCTCTGTGACCTTTGACGGCAGTTGGATCTCACCTTACTGCGGTGGTTTTGTACCGTGTCAGTGTAAGGTTGGAACTCTTTCCTGGAATCTCTTTGCCTGCGTGGGACCAGATTAGGCATGGCGACAAGAGAAATTTGCACAAGATGTGGAGTGCGGAGGTGAAGTCATGGTCGTTATGTTCTGAGGGCTGGGGCAGGACACCAGGGATCGTTGCAGCTTGTGCACTTTGTCACTCGTCTGCTAGCTCCAACTTGTTTCCTCTGCTTCTAGTTCATCTTCTCACTCCCCGGCATCACCTCCAGGCAGCTGCTGACCCTATTGACCATGCTGACTTCCAATGGACAGTCATCCTTCTACAGATTCTTCAGCTCCCACAGGTGTGTAAGCTCTCATCCCTATAATAAATTCCTCAATCCACAGCACCTGTAGCGATTCTGCTTCCCTGGTGAGCTCTATGGGATACACCTGCCAATAGCGCTGACTGCTTTCTTGACTTTACCATTAAAGGTGTATAAAGAAGGTGGGAGCATATTTATGCCTTTTCTCTCCTCCAAACAGGCCAGTAAGGGTGTTCGGTTGACGCTACTGCTTTGGAGAGCACTGTGGCTGATCATGACTTAGAGCACCACTACTGGAAGGAGATACGGCTTGGAGGAAATGGGTAAAAAGATGAAAAGAAAATGCATTCACTAAAACAGGTAATCACCCTGGCTTCAAACTCACGGCTTACATCCACACATTTTCAAAATTCTGCTTCAGTTTGGTTTTACCATTTCTGTGGCGCCTAAATCTCAGAAACTAACAGTCAGTGTATGCTCTAGATAAGTCCATGGCTATTGAGACAGCTCCCTCTGTCCTAAATGTAACCCCACTTCTTACCTGTAATATAAGGCAGGAGCTGAAATTTTGATTCAAAGCTTATGGGGGGGGGGTCATGATTACTTTTCAAAGCAAATCACAGAATACAGGAGCCTCTCTTCAAATCCCCATCACCACTCTGAAAATAGGTAGACGCAGTGATTCTGTATCCAGGAATGGGAGACCAGATCTGAGAGGTGTCTTTACTTTCAAAGAAACCTATAGCCCAGAGTTACTTCCCTTTTAGCTTTAGGATTAATGCTAATGTGTTACTCTGACACCTTTAGCAATCACAGTGGGAACTCAACCACTCTTGTGCCAGACCAGTATTTTACAAACCTCACTCACTTTTGTAGCACCTTTATAATTTTTTACCCCTATAAGATCTGTTCACTTAATAATTTATACTTAAATATATTTACCATGTTTCATTGAATCTATATCCATTGTAAGATACACCCTTATTTTTTGTGCCACTGAAAAAGCAAAAATATTGCTGACTAAATTATACAAGACCTTCTTATCTTAGAAGTTTTATTTTCCACTTAGAGAAAATGCTCATTTATCGATGTCCTCTCATCCCTGAATAAGTTTCCTGTTTCCTACCCAACTTAGGAAAAAGAGGTTATATTTCTGTGTTCAGAGCTGATGAATATTAATATTGGGTCATGGCCCAGATAAATCCACCTTGCTTTGCAAGAGGCTTGTCCAGTGTAAAATCTCTGAGTTTTCAGTCCAGGGACTCCCAGGCTTGGGTTTAGGAAAAGGAGACTGGATGAACAGGGCTGGAAGGGGAAGGGTTTATAGCTTATATCTGCTAAGAATATACCATATATCTGCTTCACTCTGTTCTGTGGGACAGAAGGGTGGCTAGAGACAGCAAAAGCCAAAAGATTGTGAAACACATTCTGATTTCAGAGATACCAAAATATGGGGGGTGGGGGCAGTGCAACTTAGATTCAACAGAATACTTTCCTAAAAAAGAAACTTTATATTGCCACCAAAACCTGTTGGCCAGAAATTAAAAAAAAAGTAATAAAACAAAATATATGATATTAACTTCTAAGTAGATATTGTGACTATGGAGGGCTCTCCACTCGAGGTATGCTCAAAAAAGGGAAATTTGTCAGTATTAGATGTTAAATAATATTAGTACCAAATGGAGACTTTCTCCTTTATTGAATCAGAAGGATTGCAAGAGAGTTGAAAAGTGAATAACCTTTTCACGTGAGACCCAGTGTTAATTAAAGCCGGGCTTGGGAACCATGTAAAACCATATTAGTTGATGCCACCAGTGGTTTTCAGCTTACATTTTGGAAAACACAATGTAAATACTGTCCTTGATCTTTTCTGTTCTGATCTAGCAAGAGCACTAACAAGTGGACCAGAAAAGACCAGACAAGAGGTATAAGTCAGGTACAAGCAAGGATGAATGGATAACAGGGATAGGTCAGATTTGGAAAGATGAGTCTTTTTAATTATGTCAGAACAGGCATAATAATCTACTGATCTGAATATTTTAAAGCACTGTTGAATCAGTTTTTATTGCTTCATAGCAAATTACCACCAATTTAGCAGTTTAAAATAATATCCCATCTATTAGCTCTGTAAGTCAGAAGTCCTACAATGCTCAGTAAGGCTTTCTTTTTAGGGTCTCAGAAGGTGTCAATCATGCTAAGCTCTTATCTGGAATATCAGGGGAAGAATTTACTTCCAAGCTCATTAAGGTTGTTGGCCAAATTTAGTTCCTTATAATTGTAGGACTGACGTCTCCAGCATTTTCTGGTTGATTGTTGGCTGGGGGTCATATCCAGTTTTTGGAGGCCCCTCTTTGCTATGATTCTTGCCCCATGATCCCTCCATCTTCAAAGCCAGCAATGGCATGTCAAATCCTTAACTTTGACTTTTCTCTGATTTTTCTTTCTGCTACTGGTCAGAGAAAATGCTCTGCTTTTGAAAGATTCCATGATTATATCAGGGCTTTATAGCCACAAAAATCCCTCCACAGTAGTATCTACTTTAGCATTGGGTTGAATATCTAAAAAACAGGAATCTAGGTGAGCCATCTTTAGAATTCTGCCTACTTTGGTTGTCCTCTGAGATCAAGCTTGATGTATAGAAATGAAATGAAGACCCTTGTAATTCTGGGTAAGAATTAAAGGTATACCTTAAACTAAAGTCTATCTTTGAATGGGTGATTCTATAGCTAGGTTCCAGAATAATCACTGCCAGTAACAAATACAAAGGAGTTAACATGTTTATTTTTATGTGAACACAAGCTACCTCACAGTAATGCGTAAGTGAACTTCACACAGAAATAACAATTTGACTAAAGCATCTTCTGTCTTCTGAGATACTCCTAAACACTAATACAGAATTTTTTTCTTTGTTGTTAAATTTTAAACTGCGGACAATTTTCATAATCAAGTCAATTCTCTTACCTTCTTAAAATTTGTGGGCTGAAAATGTTGATATTTAAATATGTGAACTGTATACACACAAGTATATACACTTTGATCTGATTCTGTTAACAGTTAAAATCATCAACATCTGACTCACACTTTATTACTCAGAGCTCAGTCACTGTAGGAAAGCAGAGAAGTTCAAAGGTACAGCGTGATTCCGAAGCCAAAATACACTAACTTCACCCTACTGAAAGGAGACAGTTGTGTCCCACTGAGATGATGGAGTTCGGGCTACAGCAAGAGTTCAGACCGGCCCCTGTAGCACTGCCCTGCCCTGCAGTGTGCAGCTTCTATCCGGCACTCCCTGGAGCTGGGAATTTACCACCAATACCGCCTTGGGGAACAGTGTTAGCAGCTGAGAAACTGCACAAACAAGCTGCTTCTCAGTGACTCCCAGATACTATCAGAATGCGAGAAAATAATTAAAATCCTAATTAAGTGGTTTCTCATCTGGCTCATTTGAAGGCGCTCCAAAACGGTCAGATTTAAAGCACGGTAAACAGCTGAAGTGTTAAATTTGCTTGGTAGTTAAAACCTTTGTCAGAGGTCAGGTCTGCATAAGGAATGTGAAATGGAGAATGGAGGCAATATCTGTGTAATTCACACCCCAAACGGTTTTTGCTCAGGTTATTTGTATCTGTCAAGTGAATAATCTATTTCTCTTAAAAATTTTTTGTGTAAATACTGATTCATTATTGTTTTTAGTGTAGCATTGTATAAGGGATAATTTTCATACTCATAAATGATACTAAGGTTTTAAACACTAATTAAATTTGTCAAAAATGTTCTTATTTTGGCATATTTTACTTATAAAATTATAAAGTTATACATATTATATGACCTTGTATTAATTTTATGCTAATGACTTGAATACAAAATATATTAACATCAGGCATGCCTGGGTGGCTCAGCTGGTCGAGCATCTGACTTCAGCTTGGGTCACATCTCATGGTTTGTGAGTTCAAGCCCTGCATTAGGCTCACTGCTATCAGCACAGAGCCCATTTTGCAGAGCCCGCTTTCAATCCTTTGTCCTTCATTCTCTCTGCCCCTCCCTTGCTCTGTCTTAAAAGTAAACAAACATATTATATATATATATAATGTGTATATATGTATATATGTGTATATATGTATAACGTATATATGTATAATGTATATATGTATAATGTATATATGTATATATATATAATCTATTTACATTAATAAGTGAAATTTAATTATGGCTTTATATTTTGGAGGCCAATTTTCTTCTATCTTCTCTCAGTTTTACTTTATTTCTCCTCTTGTAGGGATCCAGTAAGAACCAAACATCACTGTGTTTTCCAGAGACGTCATTTCTCAGGAGACATTTGTTAAAATTATATTATAAAAATGCATCCAATAAGTGTAAGCATTCTAAATCACAACCTATGATGTGTGTGTGTGTGTGTGTGTGTGTGTGTGTGTGTGTGTGTGTCTATGTGTCTGTGTCTGTGTATGGTCTACTATACAGATTTCTTGGAAGTCATTTGTTAGGTTATTATTTTGAATTTGCTATTTAGAGATAAATACACACTTATATTTAGGATTTTAAGTATGAGTAATGTCATAATCAATGTTATATCCAGGCAATTTTTAAATAGGAACATGAATCTCCTGTGATTCCCACCCTTTTCAGACTGTTCCTGAACTTGTTGGTTTTGCCAAGCCTTGCCTCTGGGACTCTATCACTTTGTTGCTTCCTCTTCTCTTAGTCTTCTTTGAACTCTCTCTTTTTTTTATTTTAGAGAGAGAGTAGGCAGGAGAAAGGGGCAGAGGGAGAGGGAGAGAGAAAGAGAATCTCAAGCAGGCTCCATGCTCAGTGCAGAACCGGTCGTGGGCCTCAATCCCATGACCCTGTGATCATGACCTGAGCTGAAATCAAGAGTCAGGCACTTAACCAACTGAGCCACCCAGATGCCTCTCTTTTTTTTAAAACAAACTTGGCATGTAACCTTGTATAACTGTAAATAACCCGATTTAAAAAATGGGCAGAAGAAAAAAATGGGCAGAAGAACAAAATAGATATTTTTCCAAAGAGGACATCAAAATGTCTAACCAGCACATGAAAAGATGGTCAGCCTGACTAGTTAACAGGCAAATGCAAATAAAAATCACAGAGAGGTATCACCTCACACCTATTAGAATGGCTATCATCAAGAAAACAAGATAACAGGTGTTGTGAAGATGTGGAGGAAAGGGATTGTTGGTGGGAATATGAGTTGATCTAGTCACTATGGAAAATAATATGGAGGTTTCTAAAAAAAAATAGATCCAGCATATGATCCAGCAATTCTACTTTTGGGTATATACCTAAAGGAAATGGAAACAGGATATTGAAGAGATATCTATACTCCCATGTTTATCACAACATTATTCACAAAAGCCAGATGTGGAAACAACCCAAATGCCCATCAACAGATGAATGGATAGATATGATGAGGTACAACAGATGAATGGATAGATATGATGATGCACTAAATGGAATATTATTCAGACATGAGAAAGAAGGATATCTTCTTCCCACTCCAACTCTCTTTTCCAAACCTTTTGGTTGGAGAAGGAAGTAGTGCTTCCAAGTGGGGACTTTGGAACTGGACTGTCTGATTTGTATCCCAGCTATGCCAACATACCAGCCATATGATTTGGGGCAAGTCACTTAATCTCTCAATGGCTGTGTCCTCAACTGGAAAATGGAGATAATATTAGCACTTACCTTGGGTTATTGTGAAGAGTGAGTGAGTCAGTCACATAGCATGCACTTTTAAATTGTTAGCTAAAATATTTTCCATTCTATTAATATTTCTGAAACATTTTTCTATAATAAAAAACCCCTACTTCCTTAGCCTTATCATATTCCTTATCTCTTGGCCTCAGTAGAAACTTATGTGTTTTTTGAGAAAAACTTAAACAACTCAGGTGAAGGTGGCTCTCTCTTCCAAGCTTAGTTTAGTCCACTTCTATGAAGAGGAATCAACATCCTGGTTATTTCCAACCTAGTACTTTGCACTATGGGCAAAAACTTCTCCTTTTTTAAAGTTTCTCTCTCTCTTCTTGCTATTCATGCTTCTACATCTATTGAGATTTTGACACCTGGGTCATGGTTTTCTTCTCTTCCCCATAGCATTATAGTGGCTAATTTCTCTGTCCATGCAGAAGACCCATCCAATGCTCCAATTACTGGGAATAGTAATCAATCCCTTTATTCTGATGACCTTCACCTTCTCAACCCTATAGCCCCACACTAGACTTTTTCATCACCCAGATATACTCGATCTTAAAATTGTATATTTGAATATCATAGTCTTTGACCTAATGATACTCAGTGCCAAAGGAGCAGCTACTCGATTTAGACTGTAAGTTAAATTCTTGACAATAGACTTGGGTCTCTTGTTTGCTCATCTGCAAGATTTCCCCACAAATTCTATCATAAGAGTTTAAGATTGACTATTGGTAGATATCCTTCCCAAGCGTACTGGAGCAAAGTGGTAGCTATTCTTTTTTCTTTCTCTTAGTGTAATTGGAAGTAGAGATTCTTACTACATACAGTTAATATTTAGTACCAGACACTATTATTTCACCCGTACTTAGGTGTGGGCAATTCTTTCTGAAGAACCGACTTATATTTTCTTGTAAATATTCCTTTTCTTGTAAATATTCCTTTTTCCCCTCTGGCTAAAGAGCTTCCAGATCAGTCAGATTACTTTTATGGCTAGTCAGAATTCTAGGAACAATGTGTTGGAAAGAATGGGAGCAAAAGAGATGTTAGGCTTGCTATACTAGAATATTCTAGATTAAAGATAAGACATCTCTATATTGTTAAAAAAAAAGAAATCTCTATATTATAAAGTTTTTTGCTGATATAATTTTTTGTTTTCAGAATCTGAATTTTAGAACCTTCCCCTGTCTATGTTTTTTGTTTCTTATAATACATTTTTATACTATACAAGTCATAGAGGATTATTGTTAAATTATTTGAAAAAAAGAAAAAGCATAAGGAGAAAATACCACCTATAATTCCATATTGTATCATAACAATATAAATGCCTTTCAGACCTTTTGCTAGGTAACATACTACATATGTAATACCTGCTGATGTACACTTTCTCTTGTATAAATAACTCATCAATACTGTGCATGATCTTTTGTAGACTGTTTTTTTTTCTTTAGAGAGGGAGAGAGAGAGAGAGAGAGAGAGAGAGTGTATGTGTGTGTGAATGGGGGAGAAGAGCAGAGGGAGACAGAGAGAGAGAGAGAGAGACAGAGAGAGAGACAGAGAGAGAGAGAGAGAGAGAGAGAGAGAGAGAGAGAGAATATTAAGCAGGCTCCACACTCAGTGCAGAGCTCAATGCAGTGCTCGATCCTATGACCCTGGGATTAGTACCTGAGCTGAAATTAAGACTCTGGTGCTTAACCAACTGAGCCACCCAGGTGCCCCTTTTTTTCTATTTAATAATATATGCATTCCATATTTGTCCATGTTAGTAAATAAACCACTATAACATTGTTTTTAATGAGTGTATTGTATTCCACTGAATAGATATAATTAACCAAAATACTATCATTGAACATTAGATCATTTCAACAATGATATCAGGAAGTCTTTACCTACTTCCTTAACTGTTTCTTTGGGTTACATTTCTGAAATTTAATTCCTAGGTAAAATTGTATATACTTTAAAATATTTTCTTTTAAACATTGTACAAAGACTACATGCTAGTTTAAAAAAAATCCAATTCGGGGCGCCTGGGTGGCGCAGTCGGTTAAGCGTCCGACTTCAGCCAGGTCACGATCTCGCGGTCCGTGAGTTCGAGCCCCGCGTCAGGCTCTGGGCTGATGGCTCAGAGCCTGGAGCCTGCTTCCGATTCTGTGTCTCCCTCTCTGTCTGCCCCTCCCCCGTTCATGCTCTGTCTCTCTCTGTCCCAAAAATAAATAAACGTTGAAAAAAAAAAATTTAAAAAAAATAAAAATAAAAAAATCCAATTCATTAATATGCAAATTCATATGTATGTTTGTTTAGTCACAATTTCCATTTTAAGTGTTACTAGAGTGAAATTTTGCAAGGTATTTAATATTGCCCATAGAATAATTCCTAAATGTCACATTGCTGAATCTCAGGATGTGCATTTTGAAAAGCTCCAACCTATGCTGCCAAATTGTCCTCAAGGAAGGATGAATGCTTCTTCCAGTCTTGTATGAGAGTCTTGTTTTCTCCTGATCCAGTCCAATAACAGACATTATATTAAAAAAATCTCTGCTAATTTGGTAAGTGAAGAACTATAACTATTTTTTAATTGTATTTTTGACTCATGGGGATGTTAAATTCCTTAAAAGTATTGGATTTGTTTCATTTTTGGCAAGTTATCTGTTCATGCTCTTGGTTTCTTTTTTTTTCTTTCTTTCTTTTTTTTTTTTTTGAGTCATGCTTTAGTGACTAGCTAGCTCTTCAGCCAACCTATTTCACATTCCCCCTAGCGTGCACAACAATACTGCATTTCCCAGGCTCCTATACATTTAAACATGGCTACTCAACTGAGTTCTAGCCCAGACTATGAGAATCCTCACAGGTCACAAGTCCAATGCATGTCTCTCCAAGCTGAAATTCAAGTGTCAGCAGGGTTGAGTTCCTCTCTGCAGACTCTAAAGGAGAGACATTTGTTTCCTTGTTCATTTTGGTTGTCGGCAGACTTCATTTCTTTGTGGTTTATAGGACTAAAGTCCACCCCCCCCCTTTTTTTTTTTTTTGCTGGCTGCCAGGTGAGGGCTGTTCCTAACTTCTAGAGACCACCAACATTCCTTGACTTGTGGCCTCTCCTTGTCCACCTTCTAAGTCAGCACTGGGAGTCCCCCCTTGTGTTACAAATTCTCCTGCTGCATCTCTCTGACTCATACTCCTCCTTCTCTCTTTCCCTTAAGGGGCCCATATGATTACACTGGGCCCACCTGGATGATCCAGGATAATGTCCCTATTTTAAAGTCAGCTGATTAGCAGCTTTCATTCTATTTGCAACCTTGATTTCCTTTTGTCATATGAGGTAATATATTCATGGGCGTAATACCAGGGAGTGAAGATAATGAGGCCCAAATCCTGCTGAGCACACTTTCTTTCTCTTCCCTTCTAGAATATGATGTTTAGGACAGATATGTTATCTTTGTATCCCCTTTGTTTAGACCACTGGTTTGCTCACAAGGAGTGTAAATAAGGGTTTGTTGGTAAATACATGAAGAATATATTAGTCAAATAGCTTGGTGAAACTATACTGCTAAGTTTCCATTCTAATATCCTTATGTATTTTTGTTCCTGTTTCATATGGTTTTAAATATTTCTGAGAAGATTTTGGCATAAATAAATAAATAACATATATATTCCAAAACATGCTATCAACCTTTTGTATAATACTATTTTCCCATTTTCCTTTTTTTCAGATGTTATTTTCTATACTTATCTTACTCTTCTTAGTAGTAACTTTCATTTTCCTGCCACAAGCCTTCTGTGGATGTGGAAGATAGAACCACTTCCAAGCAGAAACTGAGATTTAGAATAGTTAAATAAAATTCTCAAAGATAAGCCCCTTGTATAGAAAGGACTAGAATGATTGCACAACCATTTTTCATGGGCATCCTTATCACAGAACCAACTAATCATTACTCTCTCTTAATTGTGGCAAAATATATATAACATAAAATTGCCATTTTTTAAATGTTTATTTTCATTTTTGAGAGAGAGAGAGCGCGCGCATGAGCAGGGAAGGCAGAGGGAGAGGGAGACACAGAACCCGAAGCAGGCTCCAAGCTCTGAACTGTCAGTACAGAGCCCAATGTGGGGCTTGTACTCACAAACCGCAAGATGGTAACCTGAGCCAAAGTCATATGCTTAACCGACTGAGCCACCCAGGTGCCCTAAGACTGCCATTTCTAAGTGTACAATTCAGTGATATTAATTACATTCACATTGTTGTGCAGCCATCACCACTCTTTCCAAAACTTATTCATCACCCTACCCTCAATTTCTTTTAAAAAACCTTTTTAGTGAACTAATTTCAGCCCTCAATAATTTTCTAAAATGTAAACATCCCAACTTCCAAGAAAAATCACTGCCATTTTGTTAATTCAAAATAATCTTATCGGTAATTTAAACATAGATAAAATAAAGTATATAAATAGTTTTTTAGAATCCTCCATACCCCAGGTAATTAAAAAAAAGTTATTAAATATAAAAATATTTTCTTAAATAAAAAAATAATGCTCTCCAGGCAAATATTTATAAAACAACTTTTTTTTTGCTATATTAACAAAACAAGAAATAATATTTGTAAGACTTTTTCATCTATTGTAAAACTAATGGCCAGGATATTTTTTAAAATAATCATTTGGCAAGTAGATTTAGAACACATCTGCCTATCACCCACGATATAAGTACAGGTAATGTTAACCTCAATATAATCTCGTTTGTTAAAGAACAAATTTCAATAAAAGTGCGTTCTGCTTACATGACATTTAGGGGATTAAATTTAAAAACTGCCGTAAGAATCTCATAGGCTGGTCTTTCCCATATGGAGGCCCCATGATCTTCCAAAAGATTTTTGTGAAATGATAAGAAATGCTAATTTGCACTCTTACTGTAATACAGTACTATAATTACTAGTGTGAAACTAACTGGTGATAGAATGATTGTGTTAATGACAAACATTTGAAACTAGAAACTAATTCCCTACCTAATAATCTTAGCATTAAGTAATAAGATCTGATTTCATTATTCTTTCCTAGAGAAATTTAACTATAAATACTTTCCACACATGTGTGTGCGTGCAGACACAATTGAATGAATCTGAATCTTTGCATTAATTCCAGTGTGTGGGGTTATGATGTCTCTATATGCTTTTATCCTTTTACAGTGATGTATTAATTGTTTTTATCTTGCTCCTTCTTGAAACCAGATTGAATTTAAGTACATTTCACTACAGGAAAAGATTTTTTCCAATTAATTTAAGAAAAACATTTTCTTATGTTTCTAGAATAGATTTGAAAGCTGATAGTCTTTAAATGGTATTATTTTGTAACTTTTCTGTTATAAGACTTTTTCTTGGGGTTCTATTTATAAAAAACATTGTCATTAAGATGTTTCACCTTTAAATTTAATTTTTGGTTTTTGCATATTTTCTTCATATTATCTGGGTTTATTTTATTTTTTTAAAGGTAAAAGGTAAGGTAATCTTTGGGTGGCATTATTGTGATAAGTATAATCTAATTCAAATTAGATGCAATACAAAAAGTTTTAAGCACTATTATTTACACTACAATTCTGGTTAGTTTGTACACATTCTAAAATATAAATTATGAACATTTTGTAAGGGATTCTAAATGTTATAAATTCTAATAGTTAAATATAAGGGAAGTATAAGTCCCATATAGTATTATTACCAGTATTTCTAAGTTATAAAAACATTATTTGGGGTTCAATAATTGGTTAAATTTGCTAAAGTAAAAAACGAAACAACACAAAATGAAGACTGGAGGGGATCGAGAAGAGAAAATGAGTTTCTCTTTTCAGGCAGATTTTGACCCAATATTCTAACTGGCTCATTAAATTTATTTTAGTGGGGGCGCCTGGGAGGCTCAGTTGGTTAAGCGTCCAACTTCAGCTCAGGGCATGAACTCTCTATTCGTGAGTTCAAGCCCCACATAGGGCTCTGTGCTGACAGCTCAGAGCCTGAGCCTGCTTCAGATTCTGTGTCTCCCTTTCCTCTCTCTCTCTCTCTCTCTCTCTCTCTCTCTCTCTCTCTCCATCTCTCTCTCAAAAATAAATGAACATTTAAAAAATGTTTTAAATTTATTTTAGTGAATTGAAGTTCTACTATCTGTTACTCTTGGGTAATAGTTACATTTGATTTGTTTTATTGAAGTACACTTTAGCTTTGGTTTACTTCTTGATGGCTCTTGAATCAAGATATTAGTTGGTTCATTTGAATGAATCTAATTAAAAAGCTGTGATTGATAAATGAAAGGGAGTGTGTCTTTGTTGTAATATGTAGACTTTTTAAATGTCAGAAATTGCTTGTGGAAGAATGTGGCAACGTGCAAGCAATATTTAACATGAAACCCAGCAGAAGAGTAAGAGTAGTTTTACCTGCGATGATAATGTTCCAATTTATCCTTCTGACTAACCATATGGCTGGCAGCTTCCTGTGACAGGTGACCATCACATGTGCAGTTCAAGTATCCACAGACATTTGGAATAGATATGTTTGATGGAAGTTCTCTTTCTTTCTTTCTTTCTTTCCAACATAAGCTTACTGAATGTTGTTCTTTCAGTATATTTTCTATCATCAATTTAAGGATATCTTCCTATGAAAAATATTTTAGTCCAAAGATATAATAAACTTAAAAGATGAATGGCCTAAAAGAGAATGGAAAAACAACTTCTTTCTGATAAAAATTAATGAAGATATCTTGGAGAAACTGCAAAGAGACTGGAAATGGAATTATTAGAAACTATACAAGTTGGGGTAGAGAGAATTAGAATAAGTCAGTTGCAGGATAAAATGAGACTTAGACTTCATTAACAGTAGAGAATCAGGGTGAGTGTTGCTATTCTCCCAACTGCTTCCCAATGCTGTTTTGTTGCACTGGAGTTAACATACATGCAAATTTTCTAATCCTTCCTTAATCTTTACCTATTAATGGAAAAAAATGTTTGTTGCTCTTAGCATATTATGGAATTATAAATCTGTTGTCTAATTCTGCCTCCTTCCTACTGTAAATTTGGGGAGATAATATCAAAGCCCTGAGGAAGAATCATGTAAATCTGTTTTCTTTTCAAATTCAACACTGTTGACAGGGATCAGATTTATAATAGTTTTCAAGGAGACCTCAACATTGTGGAAGGTGGACCAGTAATAAATCAAAATCACTTGCTGGTTTGGGTTACATGATGTTAAAAGTGTGAATATTTAGTTATCTATAACAAGATATATGTATATCTAGAAAAAATGTTTGTGTATGTTGAACAGTAAAAAAGGTAAAGAAACTTTTGGGTGTTTTTTTTAAATAATGGACAGGATTTATTTAATAGAATATGAGGGATGGAATCTTGTGGAATGAAAGAAGAAAAACTCGTAACAAATCTAGCTCATGTTTGAAACATAAAGAGGCTCACTCTCTCCTCAGATGCCTCCTCGGAGTCTGAGGATGGGATGTAAATGGGGGTTTTGGTGGTGTGAGATGATGGATGAGGGTCTCCCCTGGTTGCCAGAGGATCTGTGACCAGCACAAAAATTGCTTGGTCTGGGTTAATTAATTGCAGGAACGGTTTATTCAGATGCAGGGCAAGCACCTTGGCTAAAATCTCAGCATCTGTGTTGATTAAAGATCTGAGGCTGAAGGAAGCACATAGTTGGGGGTCTTAGATGGGTTTGGGAGCCATATGGGCTTCTTTTAATGAGGGAGGGCTTCTGTGATCCAAGTCTCAAAGCTATGTTGTTCTAGTCAGCATTAATGGAGTATCTCTTGTCCAGCACCAAGACACCTCACCGTACCGTTAGGGCAAAATTTTTTCCTAGTTATTTGTTACAAAAATCTATTCAAGGTCTCACTATTGTTTTCATGTTTTACAGACCCAGTGATAAGAGAATAGGGTACAAAATCTTGCTGGTCTTAAATCCAGGGCAGATCCTGAACAGATATCTATCTGTTTTGAATTTCATTGCCAATGAAATGTCCACTAGGCTATGATGGCACTTTTAAGATGTGAGTTGTGGAATTGTATTCTCTGAAATTTTATCTTCAGGATATTATATCTAATCGGTTTTTCTTGGCTTTGAGTTTGTTTATTTTAGCTATGGAAATGGACAGAGAAGTTAAACTGAAAAGAGAATTATAATAAAAATGGAAAAATATGAGCTGCATCAATAAAACTGAACTGTTTTGGCTGCACAATCCCTTGAGACATTCATAATTTGATAATATTGCTTCATTGCTTACAAAAACTGTTTATGGACCTTATCTAAGGACTTTTAGGAATTATGAAGTTATACCACACAAACATCTAAGTCAGACACAGGTTTAGATGCTCACTTTGGGAAACAAAACTTGGGTCTGGAAGAGTATTTTTCCCCAAGTGCTTTGTTCTCTTTACCCAGTTTGATTCCCACAGAGATTTAGATCAACCATTGGCATTAGTGTCTATTCATTCAGGTCACCAGACTGAATCACTTCTTTATTTTGTAATTAAAAAAATTGTTATTATTAAATATATACATGAAGGTAGGTAATGCTTCAAGTAGATTTCTAAAATAACAATAAAATAAGCGTGCATTTCTCCTTCACCTTAGAAATTAGTGCATCATCAGTTCTTCCCTGTGCTCCTTCCCTTTCAGAGATAACCACCAATATATATTTTTATTACACCTTCTCTTCCTTTTCTTTTAAGCTTTCCACCTATATATGGTTTTGCACTACATATCATTTGGAATCAATTGTACATTTTGTTCTGAAACTCATCTTTGTTTCACACTATTATGTTCCAGAGATTAATCCATGTATATGTGTACAGCTGTGCTTCATTCATTTACACTGCTATAGGATAAGTCACTGAATGAATATACCATAATTTGTCAATTCATTCTACGGATGAAAGACTTTGGATGGCTTCAATTGGTTGCTCTTGGGAAGAGAGCTAATATGAACATGTTCTGTGGCACAAATGGGCAAGAATTTCTTTAGATAGAGACCTATGAGTGGAATTATTGGGTCATAAGGTATGTGCCAAATTCAGAATTTCTAGGTCATTTCTAATGGGCTTCTAAAATGATTTGTATCAATTTTCACACTTACTAGCAATGTATGAGAGTTCCTGAGGCTCCAAGTGTCTGCCAGCACTAAATATGGTTAAAATATGTATATTTGTAATCATGTTGTTGTGATATCCTGTGTCATTATAATTTTTCTAAATGTTTACTTATTTTTGAGAGAGAGAGCATGAGTGGGGGAGAGGCAGAGAGAGAGAAGGACAGAGGATCTGAAGCAACATTAGGATTCATTCTTTGTGTTGTACATTCTAGGAGTTGGAAAAATGTTTAATGCATGTATCCACCATTATAGTTTCATACGGGGTTTTCCTGCCCTAAAAATTCTCTGTGCTCTGCCTATTCATTCCTCCCTCCCCACAACCCTTGGCAACCACCGATCTTTTTATTGTCTCCATTAGTTTTGCCTTCTCCAGAATGTTCTATAGTTGGAATCATAAAGTAGCCTTTCCAGAGTGGCTTTTTTCACTTAATAACATGCATTGAAGTCTCTCATGTCTGCCCATGGTTTGATAGCCCATTTCTTTTTAGTGATGGTTTATTTGGATGTACCATGGTTTATTCATCCATTTCCCTACTGAAGGATATCTGTTGTTTCCAGGCTTGGGCCATTATGAATAAAGCTGCTACAAATATCTGAGTACAGATTTGTGTGGACATAAGTTTTCAGCTATTTTGGATAGATACGTGTGTATGATTGCTGGATCATAGGGTAAGAGTGTATTCAGTTTTATTAGAAACTACCCAACCATCTTCCAAAGTGGCTATCCCATTTTGCATTCCCATCAGCAATGAATGGGAGTTCTTGTCGCTCTACCAAATGACAATATTTGGTATTGTCAGTGCTTGGGAATTTGGTCATTCTAATAGTGTGTAGTGGTACCTCATTGTTGTTTTAACTTGCAATTTGCTAATGATATTTGATACTGATCATCTTTTCACAGGCTTATTTGCCATCTATATATCTTCTTTAGTGTGTGTCTGTTCAGGTCTTTTGCCTGTTTTAAAATCAGGTTGTTAGTTTTCTTATTGTTGAGTTTTAAGGGTTCTTTGTATAACAATCCTTTATCAATTATATCTTTTGCAAGTATTTTTCCCCCAGTATGTGGCTTGTCTGCTCATTCTTGACAATGTCCTTTGTAAAGCAGAAGTTTTTCATTTTAATGAAGTCCTGCTTATCAATTATTACTTTCATATATCTTACCTTTGTATCTAAAAAGTAATCGTCATACTGGAGATGATCTAGGTTTTCCTCTATGTTATCCTGGAGCAGTTTCTGCAGCTTTGCATTTTACGTTTAGGTTTGTGATCCATTTGAGCGAATTGTTGTGAAGGGCATAAAGTCTGTATCTAAATTCTTTTTTTTTTTTCACTTGAATGTCTAGTTGTTCCAGCACTATTTGTTGAAAAGATGATCTTTTCTCCGTTGTATTGCTTTCCCTCTCTCGTCAAATATCATCTGATTAAATATGTGGGTCTATTTCTGGGCTCTCTATTCTGTCCCATTCATCTGTCTATTCTTTCACCAATGCCACACTGTCTTGATTACTTCACTTTATAGTGAATCTTGAAGTTGAGTGGTACAGTCCTCTGACTTTGTTGTCCTTCAATATTGTGTTGACTCTTCCGGGTTTTTCACCTCTCCATATAAATGGTAGAATCTGTTTGTTGATATCCACAAAATAACTTCGGATTTTTATTGAGATTCATTGTGTTCTAACATGCATTGATGACCAACAATGTTGAGCATCTTCTTATTTGCTTATTGCCATTTGCATTTTTCTTTGGTGAAGTATGTTCAAACACTTTTCCTATTTTTAATTGAGTTATTTTCTTATTAATGAGTTTGGGAGGATTCTTTATCTTTTCTCCCTTAAAGCCCTTTGTTAGATATGTGATTTGTAATTTTTTTCTCTCAGTCTGTAGCTTGACTTTTTATTCTCTTAATAGTGTATTTCACAGATCAAAAGTTTCCAACTTTGATGAAATTTAATTTATCAAATATTTTTCAATTAATAGTGCTTCTTATGCCATATCTTAAAACTGCTTTCCTAACTCAGGGTCACAATGATTTTCTCCTGTTTCCTGAGAACAGATTTATGGTTTTATATTTTACATTTATGTCTATGGTACATTTTGAGCTGATTTTTGTAAAATGTGTGAAGTGTTGGTAGAGGTTCTTTTTTTTTTTAACCAAATGCATATTAAGTTGTTCAAAAAATTAGCAAAATTTATTGAGAAGACTATTCTTTTTCCATTGAATTGATTTTTTACCTTTATCAACAATTTATTGATCATATTTATATGAATCTATTTCTGGACATATTTTCTGTTCCTTTGATCCATGATGTATCTTTTCACCTTTACAATATAGTCTTGTTTGCTGGGGTTTTATATTAAGACTGAAAGTTGGGTAGTATGAGTCTTCTCATTTTGTTTTTATTTTTCATAACTATATTTGTTATTTTGATTCCTTTGCCTTTCATATAAATTTTATGATCAACTTGTCTATATCTACTAAAAATCCTGCTGGGCTTTTGATTGGATTATTTTAAATCTGCAGATAAATTTAGGAATTATTGATAAATTAACTATACTGAGTCTTTTAGATCATGGGCATGGTATTTTTATCAGCTCATTTAGGTCTTTAATATCTTTAATCAGCATTTTGTACTCCTCAGCATACAGATCCTATACATCTGTCTTAAGGTTCTTAAGTATTTAATTTTTGAGCTATTTTAAATGGTACTGTTTTAAAGTTTGGTTTCCAATTGTTTATTGCTTATATATAGAAGCATGATTGCTTTTTTATAAGTTGACTTGCATATTTTTTGTATATCTGACCTTATATCTAGGGACTTTGTTAACTCACTTAGGTTTCTGTAGATTCTTTGGGGTTTTCCATGTAGACAAACACCTATTATCTTTACCATTTCTTTCCTTCTGCTTGCTGAGGTTTAAATTTAATTCTCTCTCTCTCTCTCTCTTTTTCTTTCCTAATATGGAAATACAGATTTTTTTTTTATTTAACATCTTTATTCCTTCATAATATATGCATTTTAATGATATAAATTTTCCTCTAAGTATTGCTTTGGTGCATCCTACAAATTTTGATATGTTGTATTTTCATTTTTTATTCACTTTAATATATTAAAAAAATTTTTTTTGATGTTTATTTTTGGGAGAGAGAGACAGAGCATGAGCAGGGGAGGGACAGAAAGAGGGAAACACAGAATCTAAACAGAGCTCCAGGCTCTGAACTGTCAGCACAGAGCCCAACACAGGGCTCAGACTCACAAACCATGAGATCATGACCTGAGCCAAAGTCAGATACTTAACTGACTGAGCCACCCAGGTGCCCCAGTATATTTTCTAATATTCTTGAGACTTCCTCTCTGACCAGTGGATGGTTTAGAAATTTGTCATATAGTTTCCAAATATTTGGGGGATTTCCAAATATTTTTCTCTTATTCACTTCTAGTTTAACTTCACTATCGTCAGTAAACATACTTTTTATGTTTTTATTTTCTTTAAATTTGTTAAGGCTTGTTTTATGACACAGGATATGGTATATTTTTATAATGTTTCATATGCACAAGAAAAGAATGCTTATTCAGCTGTTATTGGGTCAAGAGGTCTAAAAATTACAATTAAGTCAATTTGGTTGATGGTGGTTTTAGGTATTGTATGTCCTTACTGATTTCTGTCTAATCATTCCATAGATTACTAACAGAGGGTTGTTGAAATCTCCATCTTTAATAGTGGATTTTCTATTTCTACTTTAGTTCTACCATCTTTTGCTTTATATATTTTAAAGATCTTTTGTTAAGTACATTTACATTTAGGATACCTATGTACTCTGAGTGGATTAACCCTTTTATCATGGGACTGTCCTTTTTTATCCCTGGTGATTTATCTTCTTCACAATTGTATTTTTCTGGAGTGACATCAGTAAGATAGTGGTATAGGAGTTCTCTACTATAACTATACCACAGAACATCAATTTGGACAATTACCCAGGGATGGAAGTGCCTTTGCAAGAGTCTAGGAGTCCAATGAATAAGTTCCAGCACAATCTTAGAGCAAAAAGTTCAAGGGTAGATGAATCAAAGAGGGTAAAGGACAGTTTCACTTTGCCTGCATCCCTTCTCCACCAAAGCAACATGGCTTAGTGCCAGGAAAAACCCCCACAGCCCATGATTTTCCCACAAAGTAAAGCAAGAGCTAGGTTTCTCCAACTGTGCATGACACTGCCTAAGAGGCCCAACTTTTTTTTGCTCCTTCTTTACTGGGTAATCTACAAAGTTGAGGGGCTGGGAGAGGCTGAGAGATAGTAGTCAGAGCTCAGAACTCATAAAAGGGAAATTACTAGCTGCTTCACAGTTCTTCCTACTAACTGATTCATGATATACATCAGTAAGACTGGAGGAGGTGATTGCTTTTTCAAATGCAAAGACATCAATGGAAACTGCAACAAACCCCAAAAAATCAAAGAAATATGACTCCACAAAAGGAACACAGTGGTTTTCCAGTAAATGACCAAAAAGAAATGGAAATTTACAAATTACCTGACAAATAATTTTAAATAATTATATTAAGGAAGTTCAGTGAGCTACAAGAGAACACAGACAACTCAGTGAAATCAGGAAGATAATGCACAAACAAAACAAGAGGTTCAACAGAGAGAAAAAAAATTCTGAAGCTGAAGAATACAAGGAATGAAAAGGCTAGAATAGAGAGCTTCAACAACAGGTGAGATCAGCAGAAGAAAGAATCCATGAACTCAAAGACAAGTCGTTTGCCGTTACCCAGTCAGCATAAAGTAATACCACAGAAATACATAGTATCATAAAAGACTTTATGCCAACAAACTGGATAACTTAGAAGAAATGGATAGATTCCTAGAAACATACAACCTACAAGACTGAATCATGAAGAAATAGGAAATCTGAATAGACCTTTAACTGGTAAGGATTTTGAATCAGTAGTCAAAAATCTCCCAATGAAGAAAACCCCAGATGAAGACAGCTTCACTGGTGAATTCTATCAAAAATTTAAAGAAGAATTAATTTCAAAACTTCTCAAACTATTCCAAAAAATTGAAGAGGGAGAAACTTCTAAATTCATTTTGCCAGGCCAGTATTACCAAACAAGGACACTATAAGAAAACTGTACATCAATATCTCTGATGAACATAGATTTAAGAAGTTCTTAACAAAATCATAGCAAATTGAATTCAACATTACATTAAAAGTATCATACACCATAAAGTGGGATTTATCTCTGGGATGCAAAGATGTTTCAACAAACACAGGTATCAATACGCCACATTAACAGAATGAAGGATAGAAATCATATAATCATTTCCATAGATGCAGAAAAAGCATTGGGTAATATTCAGCATCCTTTCTTTATAAAAAACTCTCAACAATTTAGGCAAGGAAGGAATGTATTTCAGCATAATAAAGACCGTATATGAGAAGCCCACAGCTACATCATACACTTTGGTGAAAAGTTGAAAACTTTCCTCTAAGATTAGGAATAAGAAAAGGATGCCCACTCTTGCCATTTCTATTCAACACAATATTGGAAATACTAGGTAGAGGATTTAGGCAAGAAAAAAAATAAAAGGCTCAAATACGAAAGAAAGAAGTGAAATTATCTCTGCAGATGGCATGATCTTATATGTATATAGGAAATTCTAAAGATGCCAAAAAAAACTTAAAACTGATAAATGAGTTCAGTGAAGTTTTAGGATGCAAAGCTAACATACAAAATTCAATTACATTTTAATATATTAACAATCAACGAATATCTTAAAGAGGAAGAGGAAACAATCTTATTTTCAATATTATTAAAAATGATAAAATACTTAGGAATAAATTTAGCCAAGAGGGTGAAAGACATGCACACTGAAAAGTATAAGACATTCATCATAGAAATTGAAAAAGACACAAATAAAAGGAAAGATATCCTATTTTTTTAGCTTGGAAGAATTACATTGATAAAATGTTTATAGATTGCCAAAGTAATCTGTAGATTCAAAGCAATCGCTATGAAAATTCAATAGCATTTTAAACAAAAATAGAAAAAAGCATTTCTAAAATGCATATGAACACACAAAAGATCCTGAATAGCCAAACCAATCCTGAGCAAGAAGAACAAAGCTGGAGACATCATGCTTTCTGATTTCAAACTATATTACAAAGCTATAGTAATCAAAACAGTATGTACTGGCATAACAACAGACACATCAATAGAATAGAGATTCCTGAAATAAACCCACACACATATCATCAATTAATCTTTGATAAGAGTGCCAATACCAATGAATGGGGAAAGAATACTCTCTTCATTAAATAGTGTTGTAAAAACTATATCCACATGGATATGAATGAAGCCAGACCCCTGTCTTATACTACTCACACAAAATCACTCAAAATAGACTAAAGACTTACATGTAAGACCTGAAACTATAAAAGTCCCAGAAGAAAAATTAGGGAAAACCCTTCTTAACATTGGTCTTGGCAAGGAGTTTTTGGATATGACACCAAAACATAGGCAACGAAACCCAAAATAAATAAGTGGGACTAAGACAAACTAAACAGCTTCTACACAGCAAAGGAACCACAAAATGAGAAGGCAACCTACTGAATGAGATAAAATATTTGCAAACCATGTATCTGATAAGGGGTTAATGACTAAACAACATAAAGAACTTTTACAATTCAATAGTTAAAAGCAAAGCAAAACGAAACCTAAATAATCCAATTTAAAAATTGCTGAAGGAGCTGAATTTTTCCAAAGAAGATACACAAATGGCCAACAG
Source organism: Prionailurus viverrinus (assembly GCF_022837055.1). Lineage (NCBI taxonomy): Eukaryota > Metazoa > Chordata > Mammalia > Carnivora > Felidae > Prionailurus > Prionailurus viverrinus. The sequence continues at coordinate 45,952,444 of NC_062573.1, read as the reverse complement.
GTACATAAAAAGGTGCTTAACATCAGTAATTATTGGGGTAATGTAAATCAAAACCACAATGAGATATGCCTCTTTCCTATTAGGATGGTTATAACCAAAAAGACAAGAGATGACAAGCCTCGGTGAGGATGTGGAGAAAAGGGAATCCTTGTACACTGTTAGTTGGATTAGAAATTGGTACAGACATTATGGAAAACAGTATGGACATTCCTCAAAAAATTATAAATAGAACCAGCATATGATCCAGCAATCCCATTTCTGGATATATATCTAAAGGAAATGAAATCATGATCTTGAAGGGATAATCTGCACTCCCATGTTCATTGTGGCATTATTCACAATAGTCAATACATGGAAACAATCTAGGTGTCCATGGATGGATGAATGGATAAAGAAAATGTATACATATATCACATTATAATGGAATATTATTCAGATGTAAAAAAAGAAGGAAATCCCACCATTTGCAAGAACACGGGTGTACCTAGAGAGCACTTGGCTAAGTGAAATAAGGCAGAGAGAGAAAGGCAAATATTGCGTAGTATAACTTACAACTTGAATCTAAAAACAGGGGAAAAAAAGCGTAACTCATAGAAACAGAGAAAAATGATACTTGCCAGGGGATAAGGGATTAAGAAAATGAAATATTGGTCAAAGGGCACAAAGTTTCAGGTATAAAATGAGGCTCTAATAATGCAGCATGACGATATAGTTAATAACACTATGTTGTAAACTTGAAATTTGTAACAGAGTAGATCTTAGGCATTCTTACCACACACACTCAAAAGGTAACATGTTTGGCAACTGATATGTTAATGAGCTTGATTTTGGTAAATAATTCAGAATGCAACATATCAAATTATTACATTTTATACTTTAAATATATACCATTTGAGTTATCAATTATACTTCAATAAATCTAGAGGGAAGGGAAAGAATTCTACTTTTTCTCATATTAACATGACCATTGTAGCTTTCTTTTGGTTAGAGATTACATGGTGTATCTTTTTCCATCACTTAACTTTTAGCCGATCTATATGTTTTAATATAAAAGGGATTTCTTATAGAATAAGAGTCCAATTTTATTAGATTATCAAATAACCTGATTATCCATCTATTAACTGCATTTAAGCATATGACAATACCTACTTTCAAGGAAAGCTGTGTATTGTAGTCTTTTAACTGGAATATTGCCCACACACCCAAATACACATATATACATGTGTGTTCACATACTTCCAAGTTTGTTTCAAAAAAAAGTGAGAGTGGATGTTTGAATTAGCAACGAGCTATTTCTTTTTTAATATATCTTTGTTATTTGTAGTTGTCTTTTCCTATGAATTAGGACATATGTAATCCTTCCATCCCTTTCTGGAAAAATTAAATCATCAATTTATTTGATCATTTTGTATAACATTTAAAGTATCTTGTTAATATTATTCTTGTTCAAGTTATCCAGCATGAATTGAATATTAAAAACACATCATTCCCAGAAAATGTAGAGGAATAATTTTTTGTCTTTGAAAAAATATGCTTACTTTAGCAATGGGCTTTAATGTTTCAAATTTCTAAGCAGTCTTTTGTTTTCAGCAACATATAGATGGTTTCTGTTTTAAAAAGAATTTTTCTAGGGCGCCTGGGTGGCTCGGTCAGTTAAGCTTAAGCTCAATGCTGAGCATGAAGCCTGCCTCCTTAAGATTGTCTCTCTCTCTCCTTCTGCCCCTCCCCTGCTCACCTTTTTTTTTCTCTCTCTACAAATAAACAAACAAATAAAAAGTATTTTTCTTCAAAACAGTTAGGAATTGGAATATCAACCATCTTAAGTGCCTCCCTGTGAGATTTAAATCAATTTCCAGACTTCTGAGGGCAAAGTTGCATCCTAGGTGAACAGAGTATGAGTACTGGTGGGAAGGGCAGCCTGGCTGTGAAACATGAAACCACTGTTGGAAGTAATCAGGTCACACATGGCATTTTATTAGGGCATTCCCCCTTCCCTGATGAAAAACTATTTTAATATATTTTTAAACTCCCAAAATATAAATGCTCCTTTAATACAATATGCTGATATCCAAATGCATGTTTACTATATTTAAATATAGAGTGTATCTGGGGTGCCTGGGTGGCTCAGTCGGTTGAGTGTCAGACTTTGGCTCAGGTCACGATCTCATGGTCCATGGGTTTGATCCCCACGTCGGGCTCTGTGCTAACAATTCAGAGCCTAGAGCCTGGTTCAGATTCTGTGTCTACCCTCTCTCTGCCCCTCTCCTACTCCCACTCTGTTTCTGTCTCTCAAAAATGAGTAAATGTTAAAAAAAGCTTTTTTTTTAAAATATAGAATGGTCTTACTGTCAAACTGAATTCAGTATGTTGAAATAAAAAGCAGTACATTTAGAAATTATTTATTACCATTTGTGTTTTTTCTCTTCTTTAGTTATATTAGTCTGGATTAAAGCACCCCAAGTAGACAATTATATTTACTTAAAGGGAAAACATTTAGCTGGATAATGGAACATATCATTATGAAACATTTTCCAACACAGTTTTCCTTATTTTCACCTTAGCCCCCTTTCTTTTTTGATTGTCCTTGTGCAAGGAGCACAGGATAATAAAAAGTAATTTAGTTTTCCCTGAAAATTAGTTTCCCTGAAATTAGTTTAGTACAGAAAAGTAATTTAGTTTTCCCTGAAATTTGGAAATTACCCTAATTAAAAGTCCAGTAATATTTGAAACTATTCATTGTCCTATTGTTCTATTTGTACATTTTAATTTAGTGTGCTTTTAAATGTGTTTTTCTAGTTTTGAAAAATATATGTCATACTTTTTCTTAGAAAATTAATATATCAAAAATTACTTCCTAAGATACACTCATATATTTTAAACATAAAGATAGTTATTAAAAGTGATGAAAAACATTTGGCTAATAACACAGATTTATACGTCATTTAAACCTGCACCAAGCTTATAAATATGAACTAAGTACCTAGATTTAGAGGGAGAAAAATTCACTGTAGGATGGAAAGAAATAAATTCAAAACATTCATTTCCCAGACTCACAGATTATTACCCAAATCAGCATGTATAAACAAATCCCTGTTTCCATTTTGAACTATGCAATTTTAAATATTTCTTCATTCATAGAGAGAAAATTTACAAAATTAAGATATGGCACATAAATCTGAATGGAGTATGTTGCTTTAAAGATGTGAGATTATTATTTAAAGGTGAGAGTGATGCTTAAAATTTCATAACCTGGAACGAGCGATAAACAAAAAGATAAGTGGTTGACAGAGGGCCACTTACAGCTATGGCCTCAGCCTACTAATATTATTTTCAGTTAATATGATTCAGACAGAGGCAGAAATTTTTAATTTAGGGCATAGAAACAAATCAAATGGCCCAAAACAAATGTCATATAAAACAATTATTGAATGCCATAAGCAAGCAAAAAGGTTTATGGGTCTCAGAATTGACTCTGATTTAAATAAACACAGGGGGATATACAAAAGCAAAGTCAAGGAGAAAATGATCAGTGCATGGTGATTATAAAAGAAAGGATGTCTTTTAATAATTGACATATCATAAAGTAATTTCCATCATTTTAGAAACATTTAATTAATATTTTCCCTAGCATAACAATAAGCCTATAATGACTACCTCTTACACAGCATTTATTATTCTGTTTGGGTTAGCCAATAATTACAGGAGGCAAAATTTCATCAACATGTTAAAGTCGCCTAGCTGAAGTGAAATAAGGATGCTATTGAAGACCTGCTATTGAAAAATGCCAGAGCCAAGAATGTGTAGACAAATCTTGAAATACCACATAGTTTTCTGTAATTTTACGCATGTACAGCAGAGGGCACTAATATAATTATAGTAGTTGAACCTGATGGGAGTAATTATCTGTGATTCTGGGATTTACAGGAAGTAGTAAAGTAGAAAGTCTTTCTCATCTTCATCAATGAATAGTTTTCTCCTATCTAAATAGGGAAATTCTTTGCATGAAATTTACTTAATTTTTATAGCTAAAGGGCCATAATAATAGAAAGTTAATGTTGATTATTCCCTCAGAAATCAACAACACAACGAGTGATCTTTGAACATCATAAACCAGCTTCCTCAGAAGACTAATAACACTCTATCAACCTTCCCCCACTTCCTCTTGCTCTCATATAGCTACACTCACCTAACTACATCTTCTCCCAAAACACCGTCCCAGAAATCTAAAAGTGGAAAAACTTTTGGCTATGTTAGCAGCTTTTTATGATACAGTTGAAACATTGTCTGATCGTAATGATCTCCACAAGGTGATGGAAACTTCAAGACAAGTGGAAAGACGAACAATTAGCTGTTACGAAAGAATGAGGAAGTTAACCGAAATCATACTCAAATATGTTGTTTCATCACAAAGCAAGAGAACAGATGGTCAAACACTTTTGTGGTCTTCGTTTTCAGGGTAGAATTAATAGAATAATTGCCACCCTTAGCAAAGCATAATGCATGTATAGTAGACAAAATAATCACTTGTTTTATAAATTTAACTGTGATAGATGTTTGGGCTCTGCTTTGCAGAAGTTGAAAGTCTAATGGCAGGGCAGCAAACATGTTAACATATGAATGAAATAAAATGTGGTAAGTCCTATGGGAACATAGGAAATTTTACGACTCTGGGAACCTCCGGGAGCCAGGAAAGGGCTGCAGAGACAATAACATTTAAATTGGGCTTTAGAGAATGGGTAGGCATTATTGGTTAAAGACGTGGTAGAATGATCTTCCAGGAAGATAGGAACTGGTCATGCCAAGGCTTGGAGTCATGGAAGGCTAATCACAAAATAAATACACCTCCAGCATTCAAGGGAACATCCACATGGAAGCCACAATTCTGTATTAGGTAGAAAATAATTTTATTAAGCTATTAAAGTAATTCACAATGGGTACTTAAGAAATCTAAGAGGAGAGTTAGCTTTGAATTTCAATAGAAGAGTTTGTTAATCACAGAGTCTTGTAGGTACGTGGGAGTAGGGAGAGGTTGTGTCAATACTTGTTATTTACTATAGCATTGTCCTTTTCAAGAAGCTTATTGGAATCAGGAATCTGGTGCTTATGTCTAAAAGGTTGTTACTCTCAATTCCAGAAACTTCTGATTACCAGCATGATTTTATTTCATATCCAGAAATTATAGAGACAGTATTTTTTTTCTGTTTGTTTGTTCTTCTGGCCATTGCATTGGTGTACAAAAATTAATTATGGCCAGAGTTTTTTGTCAGATGTAAGTGTCCTCAGAGGGTTCAAATGAGAATTATTTTGAGATCAAGACTCACTACAGAGCAAACTATCTGTGTGGTTATGGCCCATGCATTTTTAAGGACCAGTGAAAATATCTGAGATCTGAAAAATAATTTATTGGCTTCAAAATGCAAAAAGAAAATCGGAAAATAAAAATTAATATATGTTTAAGTAAGTGTCTACAAAGTAATACTAGCCACTCAGCCTTATCATGACATTTTTCTAGCTATATAAAACATATTTAATATGGGATATGGATACATTTTATATGTTTTATGTGATTTTGAGAAAGGCCTCCAGAAATAAGATTGTTCATAGCCTTCAAGTTCTTCAAATTTCTCTGCTTACCCTGGGCATTGCATTATTTTATATTTGTATATTGCTCTGAGAATCTCTGATTATGAGAATGTACAGAACGTGTTTCCAGGGAGACAGCAGGTGGGTGGAATCATGAGAAACACAGGCCTCAGCTCCTGCTCCTAACCTAATTTCATTTTTGTTAACAGGGGACTGGTTAATAGCAACTCAGTTCCCATGTTACTGCTTAACTCAGAATCATGTCTATTGCTTCATTCTTCTGGTTCTGGATAACCAAAGAACTAAAATATGTAAATAAGCTATATTTAAGTTTGCAGATAAATTTAAGATTCTTAGATAGGAGATCCTTACCATGTTGCCAGCTTACAACATATTCGTTACCAGAGGTTTCTTTTACATTAGTTATCTAAAACTTGGAATTTACTTTTGACCATAAACATGTTACAAATGATTGGGAATTTCTGCGATTAACTCACAAAAGTTTCATAGATACATAATGTACCTGATTTATTTTAACCACAACTTCAACATTGTGTAAAATATAGTTTCTCCCAAAATGGTTAAAGGCAGAGACTCAAACATCTATTTTTACATCAATGTTCATAGCAGTATTATTCCCAATAGTCAAAAGGCAGAAACAGCCTAAATTACCATCAACAGGCAAATGGATAGACACAATGTAGTATAAACATACAATGGAAAAGGCAGAAACAGCCCAAATTACCATCAACAGGCAAATGTATAGACACAATGTAGTATAAACATACAATGGAATATTATTCAGCCTTAAAAAGCATTGAAATTCTGATACAACACAAATGAACGTTGCTCCAACACAAATGAGCTTTGAAAGCATTATGCTAAATAAGATAAATCAGACACAAAAGGAAAACCATTGTATAATTCCACTTATACGAGGCACCTACAATGGGCAGATTCATAGAGACAGAAAGTAGAAAAAGGGTTTGAGAGGAGGAGGAAGAAGTTATTGTTTAGATGGTACAGAGTTTCTGTTTGGGACAATGAGAAGGTTCTAGGAAAACATGGTGGTGATAGCTGTGCAACATTGTAAATGTACTTAAATTCCACTAAATTGTATGTTGAAAAATGGTTAAAAGGATACATTTTGTATGTATTTTACTACGATAAAAATTGTTTATACAAATTGAAATCATCCTTGAGCTCTATCTCAAGATTAGGAATCTCGCTTCTCAAGTTTAGGACAGGGAGAGAGAACAGATGCACCCAGCATCTGTTAGGAGTGACAGTAGAATTTGGTGTAACATAGAAGAATTTCCTATTTTTCTAATACTGAGTGCTGGGTAAAAATGTAATAATGTCACACAACAGAACCTGAGTCTGTAGTTTATAAGTGTGGCATCCATAGTCATGACCCATCCTAGCCTTCCAATCTTCTCTCACATCGCCCTCTGCTTCAGTCCCAAGCATCGGTAACACTGCAGTCAAGAGGCATTGTTCCCATCTGGTGAAGTGGGATCAGTAGAATGAATGGAGTAGAAGGAAAGCAAGGTCCTGGCCAGGATCACATGGAAGCTGTGCCTTTGAAAGTCAAGATGGCCCCTGCTTTTGCTGTTTATTTAGAATTGAAAATGTGGAGGCAAAACTGTGCAACAGTGTGAGCTACAAGCATTGTAGGTAAAACCGATTTGACTTGGTGTGCTTGATACTGTTGGTTGCCAAATGTGGCAGATACTTTAGGCTGTCTTGCTAAGGATGTCTTGCTATCCACTATCCCCATCTTCCTTATCAACAGAACTCTTATTTTTTGTTTGGGTGATAATATCCTCAGTTTAAAAACTTGTTTTCCAACCTCTCTTTTACCTAGGAGTCACCAGGTGATATGGTCTAGCCAATGAAAATCTACCAGGCAGGTTTGGAAAAGCTTTGGCTTTCATATTTTGGTCCATCCTCTTCCTCCTCCCTTCTTTGTCCAGTGATGCAGGGGGATGTAATCCCAGAAGTTTTAACAACTGTCTTGTTTTCATGGAGATGAAAAATATTTGCTAATTCAACAGTGCAGGAATTTGGAAGGAGCCAGCACTCATTATTATGTTGAGGAGTGTGGATTTCCTAAGTCTGGGCTTCTGGTTAGGTGAGAAAAATCACTATCTATATGTTTAAACTGCCAAGAGTTAGGTGTGGACTTGCATATACTGGGGAAGTGCAGAAATTCCATATGGGAGGAACAGAAAACTCAGAGATCAGAAGTAGTGGGTGTGTGGGGTATAAGTAAGGAATGGGAAATATGTGATTTATTTTGGTTGGAGCATAGAGTATGTAAGAGAAAGTAGAGGGAAATAATTTTAAAAGGCAATTTTGAGCAGGATAGTAGAGGGCCTGACATTGCAGGTCAAAGAATTTGGTTTTTGTTATAAAGGCAATGAAGAGGGCACCTGGGTGGCTCAGTTGGTTGAGTGTCTGGCTCTTGACTTCGGTTCAGATCATGATCTCATGGTTCATGGGTTCAAGCCCAGAGTTGGGCTCTGCACTGACAGCGTGGAGCCTGCTTAACATTCTCTCTCTCCAACTCTTCTTTGCCCGTCTCCTGCTCATGCTCTTTCTCTCTTTCTCAAAATAAATAAACTTAAAAAAATAAAAATAAATAAAGGGAACAAAGAATCACTCAAGATTTCTGGAGAATCCCAAGCAGGCTTGGTGCTGTCAGCACAGAGCATGATGTGAGGCTTGAACTCACAAACAATGAGATCACAACCTGAGCCGAAATTAAGAGTTGGATGCTTAACCGACTGAGCCACCCAGGTGTCTCTGACTTTCATATCTTGATCATTGAATGGGAAATACACAGGCAGGCTAGGAGCCAGAGTTTTTTCTTTTTGAATACAATGTAAAAAGAATATTTTAGATGAAGATTTATTTCTAAAGGCTAGAACACTAATGGATAGCCTGTTTATTTCTTCCTCCTGACTTCAAAGTTTCCTTGATGAAGATTTTAATAAAGTAGATCCTTTGGAATGAAGGTTCCATTAAGTTAGAGACATTATTCTGTTCACTGCTGTTTTCCCAGCACCTAGAAGAGTGCCTGGCACATAGTATGCCTTCTGTAACTATTTGTTGTAAAATGAATAAATGGATCATTCATAATCTTTGGAAATTTTAGATGTGCAGTCATTTTTATTTGATAACAGATTTTTATAAATGTTTATTTTGAGAGAGAGAATCCCAAACAGCCTCCCATGCTATCAGCATAGAGCGTGATGTGGGGATTGATCTCATGAATCGTAAGATCATGACCTGAGCAGAAGTCAAGAGTCAGTCGCTTAACCAACTGAACCACCCTAATACCAGAGATTTTTTTACTGAAAATGACTTTAAAGATTGCCTGCCTGGTCTAGTCTAGTATTTTACATTTTTAAAGTGTTTTTATTTATTTTTGAGACAGAGACAGAGCATGAGCAGGGGAGGGGCAGAGAGAGAGGGAGACACAGACTCCGAAGCAGTTTCCAGGCTCTGAGCTGTCAGCACAGAGCCCGACGCGGAGCTTGAACTCACGGACTGTGAGATCATGACCTGAGCTGAAGTTGGCCGCTTAACTGACAGAGCCACCCCTGCGCCCTAGTCTAGTATTTTAAAAGGAAACTGATTCACAGAGAAATTATGGTGCACAGATATGAGTTTATAAGTATATGTATGTTACATTTCTAGGGACCGATAAACCCACAAGAGAAAATAATGTTTTTGTGCAAATCTTCTCAAAACCATCTTTGCATAAATATGTATTTCTTTGTTTCTATATGCCTAATACTGTTTGAGATGTAGTAGGATAATTAAAAAGAAGATTAAGATTTAATCCTTATCCTTAAGAAATTATAATTTAGTTAGGGAGATAAAATGAAAGTATATGAAATACCTAGAGCACAATCAAGAACTATAATTGGGTGGGGGCGCCTGGGTGGCTCAGTCCGTTAAGCATCCAACTTAAGCTCAGATCATGATCTCACGGTTTGTGATTTCGAGCCCCATGTCGGGCTCTGTGCTGACAGCTCAGAGCCTGGAGCCTGTTCTGGATTCTGTCTCCCTTTCTCTCTGCCCTTCCCCCCCTCACACTCCATCTCTGTCTCTCTCAAAAATAAATAAGCATTAAAACATTTTTTAAAGAACTATAATTGGGTGGGATTGCATTTATGGATTCAGGAAAGGGAGAAAGTAATGTGACCTACAAGCTCTGTTCCATAAATTTTTAAAAAAATATTTATATGAGAACATAAATGATGTAATTTATCAAATTATCATCTGTCATGAAGCTGAGCAGAGTAGAATTCAAAATGAATTCAAGACAATGGGGTGAACCCAACAAGGTAAATTTAAATAGTATAAATAGCTTAATAATGCTTAATAAGAGGTTAATTATAACAAATATTTATTGAGCTTTTACTATGAAACAGGTGCTATTTTATGGTTTACCTTTGTTATTTCACTTGAGCCTCATATTACTTCATGAAGTTTGTTTTCATTCTCATTTTAAGGTTAGGTAATGTTCCCAAGGTCAAATACGTCAGAGGTGATAAATCTATGCTTCAAATTCAGATGTAAACTCTTTATCTACTACTAAATCTTATTGCCTCAATAGCTTTAAAATGGATAAATATGAACTTCTATATTTATATATTTAGTGTGAAGCCCCTTACTAGTTTGAGGTACAAATGAGGTCATTTATCCTTATAATAAAAAAATATATATAAGACCCCAGCAGCTCAATTAACAAGATGCCCAGTCTCTATGTTGGGGCTTTCCTTTTAGTTGCCCGCAGTCTACCTCTGACTAAAGACGTTCATTCTGATTCCAGCAGCCAGAAAAGGAAAGGACTGGTGAATCTCCTCAGGAGTTTAAAGGTTCCAATTTCCAGTGGTCATTGCTTGTGTTGCAGCCTTATCTGTGGCTGAGTACTTCCCCTGCATAGTTTGATGCAGCGTTCTTGTCTGAAGTTGGAATGCTGGTACATGACCCTGCACAGGCCACACTCATCCTCTATACAGGAGGATGATCCCACACTCTCTAGCTGTGTGCTGGACCAAGAGCAATTACAATGGACTTCCAAGTTGATAGTTCTTTGGTTTATATTCAGCTGCTCAGCCATTGTCCCAAACATACCTTCAGCAACAAGAGACAGGTTGAACCTTCAGTGTCAGCCACCTGCTATCTCAGAACTGGGCCTTACTCTACAAACACTTTTCCTCTAGTTTTGAGGCTGGGGTTACCGTCATAGACTGTCCCTTCTGTGGTGAGACCTAGCTTGCTTTTCTTTCTTTTTTTTTTAACATTTATTTATTTTTCAGAAGGGGGTTGCTGGGAGAAAGAGACAGAGAGAGAGAGAGAGAGAGAGAGAGAGAGAGAGAGAGACAAAGGACCTGAAGTGAGCTCTACACTGCCAGTGTGAAGCCCGGTGCAGGGCTCAAACTCATGAACCATGAGATCATGACCTGAGCCAAAGCTAGATGCTTAACCAACTGAGCCACCCATGTGTCCCTGTGATGGGACCTTTTTTAATACTGGACCTCAAACAAGAGCATCTCGATCCACAAGATCTAAAATAATATCAAATCTCCAAGGAGAAGAAGCCTTTCCTTTAGGATACCATATGTCTCATGCATTTTTACTTAACTCCTATATACCAGTAGGTTCTACATATGATACCAGTCATATGCTGATGACTCACAAATGTATATTTTGAGTTGAGAACTTCCACCAAGAACTTCAAATTTGCATGTTTATTTGCCTGCTCTACATCCTTGACTGGATATCTTCCAGACATTTATCCTGAATAGGCTTTTAATTCCCTGCTTCTAGACCTGTTACATCAACAATCATTTCTGTACCTCAAAATATTCAGATACTCAATCTCAAAACCTGAAAGTGACTGGATCCCTTCCTTTAACTCTTGTTCCATATATAATCCATCAGCAAATCCTGTTGGCTCTATGTTTACAATACATCCTAGTTCTACTATGTCCCACTTTTCTACCTATAAAGATAGTGGTTCATGCCACCATCATCTCTTGCTTGGAATGGTCTTCCTGATTCTATTCCCTTTTTCTAACCTCACAATCCATTCTCCCCATAGCAGAGTGGTCTTTCATTAATGCAGTGAAATTGTGTCTCTGGGTATCTGTGGGAAACTATTATTTCCTCCAGATAAGCTCTTTTTTATTTCATTGATGTCATTTAGTATGATTCCATTTCAAATGATTTCTCCAAGAAATGTTTCTGGAGAGGCAGAAAATGTTTCTTTGTGGCCCTTACCAAATGATTCATAAAAGTCATTTCAAATTTGGAGTTTATGTGTGGATCACAAAACTGGTTCCCTGACCATGTGAATACTTTCATCCGTTTAGGACTGGGTTTCTTTGGGGTTCCAGGAGAACAAATATTACCTGGGAGGTAGTTTGTGTAGATGTGTCAACCTATGAAGCATTGTGGTATTCACTTTCCCTGTGCTCTGATAGTCTCCCAGATATGGGCATGGTGCACTTTCCATTTAATCGAAGTAATTATCATTTGCTGAAACATTCCTTATTAGAAATGTTTCCCATGACCACTCTGCCTAAAATGGTTCCCAACCACTATAATCACTATTGCCTTCCCTTGCTTTATTTCTGTTTACATAACTTTTCACTAATTAACAAGTATATTTTTTATGAGGTATTTTCTCTACTAGAATATAAGCTCGATAAGAGCTGGGATTGTGACTTTTTATTACTCTAGTAGTGTTCACTAAGTATTTGTTGAAAAAAATAAAGGAATGAATCAACAGTGTTCAGGCAAGGGGGTCCCAAAACTGATTGTGTTTTCTCCCTTTCCTCCCTCTTTTATTCCTATGGAATTTTGCTACACCAGGAAGCATCATCTTGGAAAAAGAAATATTGGTGGTACCAGGAACCATTTTGCCCATGATTTAATAGTCTCATTTCCCCCCAATGTAGTTATCATGCATGTTATCCATTTACCTCAGATATTAACTTTAGTAGCATATAATCCATAAAAATATTCCCTGTTCACAGCAAAACAATGTCCACTAATTTGTGATATAAGTAAGGACCATCAGGAATGTCTGGTATTGCTGAAGGCAAGTGTTTCTGTGTCTTATAGGAAGCTAGTTGAGAGACAGTTCTCATATGCTTCCTATTTGAGGACACTGTGATGGGGACACAGAAATACAGGTATACAGGTAGGCATATAGAAAAAACAGAGGCATTTTCTGCCTTCTAGGATTTTATAATCTATTTAGTGATATAAACCGTATGTGTATGAAATCTAAGAATGATAATGTGATAAGAAAGATGCAAAATACAAAAATAGATGCAAAATGCAAATTGAATAATATTATCTTACAATACATATATGATATATATGATACATATATTGCTATAAATATATATCATATATATAGTAAAACCATGGTTCACGACCATAATTCATTCTGGAAACTTGCTTATAATCCAAAGCACTTGTATATCAAACTGAATTTCCCCTTAAGAAATAATGGAAACTCAGATGATTTATTCCACAACCCAAAAATATTCATATAAAAATGATTACAGTACTGTTATAGAATACAAAATAATAAAATAAATACAAAATATAAAGAAAAATAAACAAATTAGCTTGCACTTCCCTTTGAAAAACTTCGTGGCTGGTGTGAGGGAGTGAGAGGAGGGTTATTGTGTAGGACGACTTTCACTATCACTATCACTAATGGAATCACTGCTATCTATTGGCTTAATGGAATCTTTTCTTTTTGTGCAACTTTAATGAGGAACCTATCCAATTAGACTTGGTTTTGCCTCCTTTTGAGGATTTTGCAGAAATATGACATTGTGTTGACATCACCCACAATCCTGCAGAGAGAGAGAGAGAGAAAGAGAGAAAGAGAGAGACAGAGAGAGAGAAGAACCATTGGCTCAGTTGTGATCATGTGACATTTGATGTCATGTACTTACTACTTGTATTGGAAGACATTGCTCATTTATCAAGTAAAAATTTATTAGAAAGGTTTGTTCATCTTGTGGAACACTCAAAGAACAACTAACTCACAGCCCAAGGTTTTATATATATATAAATATAAATATATATTTATATATAAATATATATATAATATATATAATATATAATATATAATATATAATATATAATATATAATAAAAATATATATAATAGTTGTATATAGTTATACATAAAATATATGTATTTATATTTATATAAATATATATTTATATATTTATATATATAATATATATTATTTATATATATAATAAATAATATATATATTATATATAAATAAATATATATTTATATTTATATACATATAAAATATATGTATATAGTTATACATAAAATAGTTATATATAAAATATATATATATATAATAGTTGAATTAGACAGTGGACTTGAATTTCTGGGAAATGAGTTTTAACATAGAATGGGAAGGCAATAAAGAAAGTGGATGCAGTCCTTTGGTGCTTTTCTGTTCACAAGTCCTGAACTCTTTGCCTAACTTTTGATTTTGTTTCTTCTTTATAACATGTAATTTACCCTTTTCTCCTTTGTGGACATGTAAGTTGTAATGTCCAACCAGCTGCCATGAGAAAATATGAGTTGTTACTTTATATCATATGTTGGCTATAAACAGAATGCTAGTCAGACCAGGTCCCTGTTGTTGCTTATTAGCTATATTGGACTCAAGCTGAATACCTTCTGTTTGCCCCTCCAGATTGTCTCTTGATGTTTTTCTATCCTGCTTTGTGTCCTGGCAGGCTGCTGGATAAGAAATGGTTGGGTTCAGCCAGTGGGGAACATAGGAGATGGGCATAAGGGAAAACAGTGAGGTGTGAGTATTTGTTCCCCTGGCTCCGTCTCTCTTGGGTGTGTACCTCTCACTAGGCAACTCTCTGTGCATAGACAGTTCTTTCTGTCCCCTGGTACCATTAACTGGTACCATCTCCCTCACCTCTTCAGGTTTAGGGTGATAAGATCTCCCTTAAAAAAATATTTTTAATGTTTATTTATTTTTGAGAGAGAGAGAGAGACAGAGACAGAGAGAGACAGAGTATGAGTGAGGGAGGGGCAGAGAGAGAGAGAGGGAGACACAGAATCTGAAGCAGGCTCCAGGCTGTGAGCTGTCAGCCCAGAGCCTGATGAGGCCCGACACTTGGTGGCAAGCGTGAGATCATGACCTGAGCTGAATTCAGATGCTTGACTGACTGAGCCACCCAGGCGCCCCAAGATCTCCCACCTTTTGATTAGCCTTGAGGTATTGTACTATCACTTGGGCTCTCCTTCCATCCTACTCTTACCATTGTAATTAGTCTCTGTTTTAACTGTTCCTCAAAGTATTTGAGATGAGTTTTCTTTCAACTTCCTATTGAGACTCTGACTGATCACCTTGCCAAGCAGGAAGGGAATCAGAGTCTGAAATTTCTAACCCTCTAATCACATAGTTGGCTCCACTGACAACCAGCTGCCATTCCAAAAGTTACCTTATTTATTTTTTTAAGTTCATTTATTATTTGAGAGAAATAGAGAGTGTGCAAACAGAGGAGGGGAAGAGAGAGGGGGAGAGAGAGGATCCCAAGCAGGCTCTGCACTGCCAGTGTACATGAGTTCATGTGGGGCTTGAACTCACCGACCATGAGATCATGACCTTGAGCCAAAATCAAGAGTTGAATGCTCAACAGACTAAGCTCCCCAGGTGCCTCATATCTTATTATTTTTTTTAATGTTTATTTATTTATTTTGAGAGAGAGAGCATGTGTGAGCACGGAGGAAGGGCAGAGAGGAGAAACAGTATCCCAAGCAGGTTCCATGCTGTCAGTACAGAGCCCAATGCCAGGCTCAAACTCATGAATTTTGAGCCAAAATCAAGAGTTGGACTGCTTAACTGACTGGGTCATGCAGGCACCCCACCAAAAGTTTACCTTATTAATGTAGAAAAAGACACCATTAAGCTCTCATCATTTAGGAAATACCATGGGTTTTAGGAGGCCTGTGCCAGAAATGGGGAAGGGGACAGAGACCAAATATATATATTTTTTATTATAAATCACAGTATCACAAAAGACCAAAGCCAGTGTGTGTGTGTGTGTGTGTGTGTGTGTGTGTGTGTGTGCATGTGTGCTATGAAACTGTATTATACTGTAGGGAAGAGGTAAATATTATCAAGGCAGATGTTAAACCAGGTCATTGGCAATGGAAGAAATCCTTCATCTTCGGGGTGAAACCAGAGGAACAAAATAGATGGAAGGGCTGGAATACTTTTGCAATATTGCCTTGACGGTAAGGAATATCTAAGGCTATCGGTCTCCCATCCCATCTATTAGGGATGAGGAATCTGAAATACAGATTAAGAAAGCCTAAAAAAGTAGAGTGTTGTCTCACTTTGGTCATAGGTTAAAACAGCAGCCTGAAACTATGCAACTCTATGTACTGAAGCAATTGAATTCCTCAGGGAACTTGGGATTGTATTCCAAATTTTGTAGAGCTAAGTAAGCTGAGAAAGTGGCTCAAACCTAAAACATACAGGTTGGTTGGTATGTTTATTTTTTCCCCAGAACAATATCCACAGGAATTAGGAGATAATTTTAGAAAAGTCTTTTATTAGGGAAAAAAGACAGTTGTTTAAACAATTTTGAATTTTTATATAATCACCAAAGATAAAAATGAAAAATGAAGTTCTGTTGTCATAGCTCTGTAAGTCATCATTTTCGAACTGTGTGAAAATCACATGGGACAACTGGAAGAGATGATGTCATCCTTGGATACCTATGTTCTTGACTTAGAGTGCTCTCAGACTGATCAGGGAATCAATAGTTGCCAGGAATTGCTCAAACAAAACTGTAGTGTTTGTAAGCATAAAACAATTTTCTTGGTTTACTTTGACTAACTCTTGCAATGCAATTTGTACATATTAGACTGACAAGATATGTCTGCCGCTGATGCGAATGTCACATTGGCACATTCATCATTGGGTTTCTCTTTTAATGTTGAAGGGGTAGGCAACAGGCTAGTCTAGATTTGAATCACTTAGAATATGGAAAAGCCCTAAAAATTGAGATAAATTTCAAAATGATTTGAAAGAAATGTATGATATTTAAGGTCTTACCAACACCTATTAGTGGCTTAAAATTGAACAATTAAATCCTGCTGACCAAATAAAGATTATATCAAATCTGTAAAGGAGAAAAAAATATGTCTAAAATTTGGCATTCTTTCTGGAAACAAAGAAACATCAAGGCTGAGAAACTGTTAATACATTTCTCTTCTTAAATAAAAGATAGAAATATATTTTTAAAATTAAAATGAGAGATGCAATCTAAATATCATACTGACTTGCACATTTCCCACAATATTTCAACTATATAACAATGATATGGATAGAATTGTGTGTTTCTATGTTCTAATATATTTCATCCTAGCAGTGTTTATTATTAATTTCTGCAGAACAGATATCATCATTTTTAAACGTTTGAACAAAGAATTGCACCAGAGAGACACTGTTGTTTGTTTTGGACAGTTTTATTCAGATGGTATTAGAGATCTTTAACTTATCTTTTTGAGATACAAATGTTAATATTCAACGTTTCACAGGTTTCTGTCATTTTCCCAAATAATACAAGAAAGAATTCCCTATGTACCTTCTGAAAATGTGCAATTTTTTATGCTTAATATATCAGTAAAGAACACTTATCACTCAACAATGAAAAGATAAAAAACCCAATAAAAATGGACAAAAGATTTTAATTGAACTTTCTCCAAAAAAGATAAATGTCCAACATGAAAAGCGCATGAAAGAACATGAAAAGGTGATCAATGTCATTAGTCATTAGGGAAATGTAAATTAAAGCCATTATGAGATACCATTTCACACCCACTAGTATGGCCATAAAAAAGGGAAAGTAACAAGTGTTGGTGAGGATGTGGAGAAATTGGAACTCTTATACATTGTTAGTGGGAATGTAAAATGGTGCTGCTGCTGTAGAAAACGGTTTGGTAGTTCCTTAGTAAGTTAAACATAGAATTAACATATGAGCCAGCAATTCCTATCTGTATATACAAAAAAATCAAGACTAACCTGTTCAAACAATAACCTGTATGTGAATGTTCATACCAGCTCTATTCACAATAGGCAAAAGGTGGAAATAACCCAAACATCCATCAATAGAAAAATGGATAGACGCACTATGGCATATGCATATAATGGAATATTATTTGGCTAAAAGAAAATGAAGTCCTGCTACACGCTACAAAATGGATGAAGCTTGAGAACATACTAAGGGAAAGAAGCCAGATGTAAAAGGTTACCTGGGGCTTGAGGGGTGGGATGGTTAGTAGAAATGGGGAGTAAACAATGGACATGGGTTTTGGTTTGGGGGGTGAAAAATGTTCTGGAACTAGATAGTGGTGATGGTTGCCTAGCACTGTGAATATACTTAAAGACATTTTATTTGTAGCCACTTCAAATGGTTATAATGGTACATTTTATGTTATGTGTATTTTGCCAAACGAAAAAAGAAGAAAACTTATCTACCTAGCCATAGATTCAGGATATTCTTCTTTAAGTCTAATGTGTATTTATTGAACATAATAAGTTTGACTGTTTTTCAGAAGAATCTTTCTATAATTGGATAAAATGATGCCCTTTTGAGTGAATAACAAATAGCCATTAAGAATGTACATTCATAATGATTTCATGCCAAACTTGTGAATTTTGTGACTAGAATTCTCAGTCTTAAACCCAATGAAATCTCATATGCTCAGATGTAATGCTGTATTTCAAGTGACAGGTATGGAGTAAAGGTAGATCAGAGAGGTTTTAGAATTAAGTGGATCCATATTCTAGCTTTTCTAACACCAGATGTGGGACTTCAGGCAGGGTACAGTAATCTCCTAACTCTAAGTTTTCTCACTAGTAAAGTGAACATAATATCTATTTTACAGTAATGTAAGGATTTAATAAATACATATATGAAACATATTTAGCCCTGGACTCAGCATATAGTAAATGTTCAATATGGGAGTTACTCCTAAGATAGGCTTTTGGTACTTTTTCTAACATCCTTTTATAAATTTTGTGAGGTGTTCACCTTCAGTGGGAAGGAAGCCCACTCATCCTGCCTCAGCAAGATTCTAATTGGAAGGGTGTCTTTCCATGTGCTAACTAAATTCTCACACAAAGCAGTAATTCTGATTAATGAAGCGGTCATCAGTTAAAGTGGTCACCTCCCTATTTCCACAGTCCTCCTTTCCCTACCTCAGCTCTCTATGTATTCTGGAACCCTTTCTGCAGAAGAAAGCCATCTAGCATTTGGTAAAACCCTAGTGCTAGTTCAACGTGGATCCGTTACAAGACGAGTAGGACGTGTTATAATGGCAAAGAAAAAGAAGGGTATTGTCTATTATAAGCTTATAAAGAAAGCAGGAAGGAAGGAAGAAAAAAAGGGAGGGAGAGAGAAGGAGAAGGATAGGGAGAGAGGGAGGGAGAGGGAGACAGAGGATGAGCCACAGAAATCTGATCTCAGTTCTTTAACCAGGCTCGAGTTACTGATTTCAAATTGGTCCAAGGACCCAAACCGGGGGGCAGGGTGGGTACACTCGCTCTGATAGTCAGCCAATTGCTTAAAAGAAGCTGCCATAAAAACTTAAAGGAAATCATGTCTCTTGAAAAGCAAAAGACAAAGGGTGCGCAAAGGATCGTAGTTCAAATGGGAAATCCGGCTGATAGTCCCAGCTCAGCACAAGGCTTTCCACATCTCCCTGACATCACTCAGCTGGATGTCAGCTGTACGTAAAGCAGTTTTGCTAAAGGGTGTGAAGAAAACACTTAAGTGTAAAACTTATTCCCTGATCCTCAAGGAGTTTACAACAGCGCTGGAGAGATTAGCTGTGTAACTAACACTCCAGGGCGGTCAATGAAACGTGACAAACGAGTTGGCAGGGGCCTTGAAGGCGAAGGAATTCACAGTTAAGGATCATTTGGGGCTAGGGGCTTGTCAAGGAAGACTTTAAGAGGTGGGATGTAAGTTAGGCGCTAAGTGGCGGATAGGGTTTTAGGTGGGCGAGAAGGCGTGGCGATGGGAACTGAAGACTCGGCCCGGCACGTCGGGGTAGCGCGCACAGCTTTCTGGCCTAACCCCTTGGGCCACGGCGCGTGCGCAGCCTAACGCTCGCGCCGGGCGCGCGGCCCTCGGAAAGCTGGCCAGGATCCGCGAGCGCGAGACCCCGCGCGCCGAGGCGGGAAAAGTCTCGCGCATGCGCGGCTCGCAGCTTGGGGGCTCGCCAGGATGGGGAAGGGGAGGTGGAGTTTCCAAGAGGGAACTTGACCCGTTAGCAGCCGCGGCCATGGCGGCGCGCTCGCCTCCCTCCCCGCTCCCTCCGCCCCCAGCGCGACAGTTGGGTCCCTGGTCCCCACGTGTTGGGCGGGGAGCTGTGGTACACGCAGTGCGCAGCGAGGCCTCGGGTCTTGCGAATGCTGTGCGGGAGGGCATCGTGGACAAAAACGATATATGCTGGCGGGGCGAAGAAGGGTCAGGGGGCCGGCGAGGGCCAGGGGGGGCAGCTCCGGCTCAGGCTCCCCTCCTCAGCTCGCCCATGGGGTCCAAGCGACTAGAGGGCATCTCGGTAGAGGAGGCGATGGTGACCCGGACGCAGCTGCTGGAGGAAGAGCTGAGCAGCCTAAAGGAGGAGCTGGCCCTGTGTCAGGTATCGAGGTGGCCTCCGGCCTTTCCCCTACACAGCGGGGCCGGGGCCGGGGCCGGTCCGATGGGGAGGCGCGCCCCTCTCCCTCTGCCTTAGGCTGCGTCGCTGCGCGGGTTGGGGACCCACCCATCTCCGTCCGGCGGCGCTGCCTCCCGGTTTCCACACCCAGCCCGGCCCGCTGCTTAGTGCCGGGGGGAAGTAGCAGCGCCCCGCTCCCTGACCAGGGGCTCCCGCTCCTCTCCGGCCGGGCAGGGTTCGCCTCGGCGCCCGGGTTTGGTTTTGTTCACTTGAATGCCACCAAAACGTGTAGTCGCACCCCCCTCACCCCCCAGAAGCCCAAGTTCTTGGTTGTGACTGTTAGTGGTACTTGGAGAGGAGTGGAGTGCAGTCCACGAGTTGATACATCGAACAGGAAAGTTTAAACACTTCTATTAAAATAAAATCCATCGGTGAAAGAACCTGTTTTTAATTTTCAAACCCACACTTGTTCTTAAGTCAAGTTAAACTTAAGTTGTAAACACAGACCAGTAATTTTTAGGGAGTCTTGGGTGGGAACTTTCACACATAATAGATGATGCTTGATGTTTAATAATCAGTTATACTAATTCTGTATCCTTGAAAGAGAAATTTGATTTTCATATCATGTTGCCAGTGAAAAGCATTTCCTAAATCGATTCTGTTGAATTACTTGCCTGTTATTTGTAGAGTTATTAAAGATAGCTTGACTGCACTCATGTTCAAAGAGGTTTGATTTTAGTTTAGTTTTGCATCCTTACCACCATCTCTTCCCTGATCTTACCAGAACCTTTAGACAGGGTTGGGAGATATAAATGCTGGGGATTCACTCAACAATAGATGTTTGAGTCACTCTGTCTTCAAGATAGAACCAGTTAGGAACTACTAAAAACCAAGGTAACTATGAACAGTGTCATCAGTTTAGATTAGTAAAAATTCATGATTTTCATTCTCTCTGTTTGTTCCATTGGATTCTTTTGCTCCTTTTGTAGGTCCTTGCTGATGGAGTCAAGGCTGTAAAAACAGGACAGTCTTGTTCAAATTGAATATACATTTGCTTAAACAAGTTGGGGAAATACTATGTGACTGTTTCTTTGTCATTTTCCGATTTTCTGTTCTTTACTGGATAAGGAGCAAAGGAACAAATAAGAGACACCAGTGAATTAAAACATTTTGTCATCTACACACCTCACCTTTGGATAAAGATGTTAACCCATGATAAAGGCTTTTGTTACTTTAACAGGTCCTAATCTAAGATGCTATTTGCCCATAACTTCTATACTCTTCCCCCTTCCCTCTCTCTATATGCCATAGTTACAGCTGGCTAAGGAGCTGAAATATTTACTTTTTAAAACTGACTTGAGTAAGGAACTCACTCTATTGGAAACAGCCCAATGACCCCCAACCCCAAATCCACTCCCTATTCTTTTTTTTTTTAATTTTTATTTTAATGTTTATTTTTGAGAGAGAGAGAGAGAGACAGAGTGTGAGTGAAGGAGGGACTGAGAGAGAGGGAGCGACAGAATCTGAGGCAGGCTCCAGGTTCTGAGCTGTCAGCATGGAACCCTGTGTGGGGCTCGAACCCACAAACTGCGAGATCATAACCTGAGCTGAAGTCAGAGGTTAACCCACTCAGCCACCCAGGCGCCCCTCCATTCCCTATTCTTTAAAAATGTAGCTTCAAATACGGTGTTGGCCCTTGTGACCTTGGACATATATGGCCTAGGAAGATGATTAAAGTGCTCTAGGCACTGTAGATGCCTAGATGTAAGAATAGAGATGGTCATAATTAGGCTAGAGTGATGGTTCTTGAGATTTTTGTAATATTGTCCCTGTTAGATGATCATAGGCATTCCAGTAATGTGAGATGAGATTGGCAGTATCCCATTCAAAACTGTGGTCAAACCAGTTTGAAACTTAGGAGAAATAATAATTGAATTCCCAACTGTTTTATAAAAAAGCATTTAAGTAATTAAAATTCACTTTTACACCTTTTGATTTGTTCTACTTCTTTAGCTATAAATCACATTGCCCAAGAATATATAGTATTAACCCTGTTTTTCAAACCTTTCAAAAATCGCAACCCAAAATAAGTTCATTTTAACCTTAACCTAGTAAGTGTGCACAACATACGCATAACTAGAATTTCATAAATATTTGCCCTAATTGTTCACCATGAACACTGATTTTTCTTTTAAATTAACACTTTTTAAGAAAATACTGCTCAGATCTACTAAATTAATTTGACACACTAATGGGTCAAATGTATAGTTTGGGGGAAAAGAATCCTGCAAATTAGTCTCTGGTCATAAATAGTGGCTTCATATAGTTGGTTCTTTTTCCACATTTAGCTTATAGGAATTCAATTATATGTACTTGGTGGAGAAAAAGAAAGTTTGAGTGGTTCCATGTGACACTCCACCCCACTGGAATTACTCAGAATAAGCATGTATAAGAAGGCTATCTCAGTTCCAAATGTTTCTCATCCAACTCTATGTGATTATAATATTAAAGGCTTTTTTTTATATGGCTTCAGATTAGCAAGCAACATACATATAATGCGTAGCTAAAGAAAATATGATTAACTTCAGTGCGGAGAGAAAAGCTGTCTGTACTGGACTTACTGAGGATAAGACATGAGCTTCCCACTGTAGCTTCTTCCTAATGAAATTTCAAGGGTGCTACAACAATTTTTTTTTTTAATTTTTTTTTTCAACGTTTATTTATTTTTGGGACAGAGAGAGTCAGAGCATGAACAGGGGAGGGGCAGAGAGAGAGGGAGACACAGAATCGGAAACAGGCTCCAGGCTCTGAGCCATCAGCCCAGAGCCCGACGCGGGGCTCGAACTCACAGACCGCGAGATCGTGACCTGGCTGAAGTCGGATGCTTAACCGTCTGCGCCACCCAGGCGCCCCAAGGGTGCTACAACAATTTTAAGTGCATGACATTTATGCTTTGTCCATTGATTTAGAACCCACCTTTACTATACTCTTAATTTGATTATTTTAAGAATGTGTTCTACTTGTGACAAGAATGTGTTCTATTTGCAGTTCAGTATATTGCAAGTATGTGTATATATACATTTATCAGCACTTGTAGAATACCAGAAGAGAAAAAGTAATGTTATATATGTGTAATGTATATACACACACACATATATATATTTGAGTGTGACATATGTATGTATATCTCAAAGCTTATTTCCTTTTTCAGTAGCATCCAAAAATATTCACTAAACCTCTAAATCAATTTAAGGTAAAAAATTATTTAGGGCATTTAAATTATAGATAGATAGATACCTGGCTGGTTCAGTCAGTAGAGCATATGACTCTTAAAAAAATTTTTTTTTGATGTTTTATTTATTTTTGAGAGAGACAGAGACAGAGTATGAACAGGGGAGGGACAGAGAGAGGGAGACACAGAATCTGAAACAGGCTCTAGTCTCTGAGCTATCAGCCCAGAGCCCGACGTGGGGCTTGAACTCATAAGCCATGAGATCGTGACCTGAGCCGAAGTTGGCCACTTAAACAACTGAGCCACCCAGGCTCCTCAGAGCATGTGACTCTTGATCTCCAGTTTGTGAGTTCAAGCCCCAGGTTGGATGTAGGCTTTACTAAAAAAAAAAAAAAAAAAAAAAGAAAGAAAGAAATGAAATATATGTTTATTAATGTAACTTTAATGATGAAACTAAGTTTAATGAAGTATGTGATGTTGGAATTAAGAATATATAACCAGAGAAGTTAGCCAGTTATATTTTTTGTTAGATTTTTAGGTGTTTTGAAAACTTGTCCAGTCATTCATAAAGAAAAAAAAAAATTTAAGAACCTAAGGTATAATTAGAATCCTCACCAGTGTTAGTAGTTGTATTTTAGTATTTGACTCTTTTTGTGCAATTATTTTCCACAATTATAATTTTTTTTTAATTTTTTTAACGTTCTATTTATTTTTGAGACAGAGAGAGACAGAGCATGAACGGGGGAGGGGCAGAGAGAGAGGGAGACACAGAATCGGAAGCAGGCTCCAGGCTCTGAGCCATCAGCCCAGAGCCCGATGCAGGGCTCGAACTCACAGACCGCGAGATCGTGACCTGGCTGAAGTTGGACGCTTAACCGACTGAGCCACCCAGGCACCCCACACAATAATAATTTATTGAGAGACTACTTTGTGCCACATTTTGTAATTAGACTTACTTCATTATTTTCCCTGGGTTCTGATAGGCAAATTATTTATTTAAATATAGGAAATAGTTTTCATGTTTGTTGAATTCATTCCTCCAGTAGAATTCATTCCTCCTATTATGTTGCCAGACAGTAAACTAGGTGCTGGGAGAGTACAAAAAAGTACAAAAGTTTTGGATTTCTGTGTCTGTAAAGTTGATACTTATTTCCATGTCAGCTGATAAGTGAGAGTCAAGACCAATACACTACTAAGATAATTTAGATTCAGATCTCCAAGCATTTAGTCAACTCTTTCATAGGCTGAATTTGATAAACTTTATGAGGAGTAGGATTTTTAAATTTAAATTATTTAAAAAATTTTTTTTTCAACGTTTATTTATTTTTTGGGACAGAGAGAGACAGAGCATGAACGGGTAGGGGCAGAGAGAGAGGGAGACACAGAATCGGAAACAGGCTCCAGGCTCTGAGCCATCAGCCCAGAGCCTAATGCGGGGCTCGAACTCCCGGACCGCGAGATCGTGACCTGGCTGAAGTCGGAAGCTTAACCGACTGCGCCACCCAGGCGCCCCAAATTTAAATTATTTTTAAAAGTTTATTTCTTTGAGTAATCTCTACACCCAATGTGGGGCTCGAACTTACAACTCCAAATCAAGAGTCATATGTACTTCTGCCTGAGCCAGCTGGGTATCCCTAATTTAAATTTTAAATTACTTGATTCTGTGTCAAAGTTATGGAGTAAGAATAAATAATTTATGAGTTTTTAAATGTTTATTTTGAGAGAGAGAGAAAAAAGGTTTGAGTGGGGGAGGGCCAGAGAGAGAAGACAGGATCTTGAAGCAGGCTCTGTGCTGACAGCAGAAAGCCCAGTGCTGGGGCTCACACTAATGAACCACATGATCATGGCCTGAGCTGAAGTCAGACACTTAACCAACTGACCCACCCAGGTGCCCCTTTATTTTTAATTAATTAAACTTTTTGTTTTGTTTTTTGGGAGAGTGCAAGCAGGGGAAGGGCAGAGAGAGGGGGACAGACGATCTGAAGCGGGCTCTGTGCTGACAGGCTGATAGCAGTGAGCCTGATGTGGGGCTTGAACTCACGAACAGTGAGATCATGCCCTGAGCCAAAATTGGACACTCAGCTGACTGAGCTACCCAGGTGCCCCTTTTTAAAATTATTTTAAAAGGACCTATTTATGTGCCCCAAAGAAGGGAAACTATAAAGAGGATATGATTGGCAATAGTTTTCTGTTTTAATAATGTCTGGAATAGTTTGGCAATTAGTTTTGTGTTTTTAGGGGGACGCTTTATTTATTCTTGCATGTGAAAGAGGGTCTTTTTAGTAATTTAAGGTATAAACCACATTGAAGATTATACAGCATTAAATAACTGAAAAACTTGGGGCACCTGTGTGGCTCAGTTGGCTAATTGTCTGACTCAATTTTGGCTCAGGTTATGATCTCATTGTTGGTGAAATCAAGCCCCTCAATTCATGCTGTGTGCTGACAGTGTGGAGCCTGCTTGGGATTCTCTCTCTGTCCTCCTCTCTGCCCCTCCCTTGCTTGCTCTCTCTCTCAAAATAAATAAATAAACATTTAGATAAATAAATAACTGGAAAAGTCACAAAACTAATATGGTAGTCTCACAATCCATTTATAACATTTTATTACTTACAAAAGAACTTGCTTTTTTTTTCAAATAAACTATCACTTATACATTTGAGTGTTTTTAGGTGACAAAGGGAATCTGAATACCGCTGCTGACCACAAATTAAAAAATAATAATAATAACAACTTTAGAAATTTGTAAATTAGAAAAAAGAAAGAATTTGTTGTTACTTTCTCTTTGGTGAAGATAGAACAGGAGATGTGAAATAACCATTAACTATCAACAATGGGAAAAAGAGAAAAAATGTACAAATTAAGATGTAAAGATTTTTTTTCATCAGATGTTTTTTGACTTCTTGCTATATCTCTTCAACTGTGCTAGAGCTAAGTCCTTTGTTACTAAGTCATAACTTATTTAAGTGGAAGTAACTTATTTAAGTGGAAGTAACTAAAGAAAACCTACTTTTTTATATTTTTACTTAATAACCTTTCTTTTAAAAAAATTTTTTTTTCAACGTTTATTTTTGAGAGACAGAGAAACACAAAGCATGAGGAGGGGAGGGGCAGAGAGAGAGAGGGAGACACAGAATCCGAAGCAGGCTCCAGTCTCCGAGCTGTCAGCACAGAGCCTGATGTGGGGCTCGAACCCACAAACCATGAGATCATGACCCGAGCCGAAGTCAGACACTTAACTGACTGAGCCACCCAGGTGCCCCAATAATAACCTTTCTTAATATTTTAGTTAGAAAAGTTGAGGTGAAAATACATGTAAATCTTCCCTATTTTGTTTTGAAGGGAGCTGTAAGATAAATTTCTAGATAATATTTGTTTGAAGGGATTTTGTTATTTCCTCAGCATACCTTTTAAAACTAGAGATATTAGAGCACATTATGTTGCGTAGTTTATATTTTCTTCTAGGCAGGTTACGACATGTGATTTATATAGTGACATTTCTTGTCTTTAACTCAAGTCCTCCCTCCCTTCTGTCCCTCCCTCCCTCCTTTCCTCCCTTCCTTCCTTCTTTCCTTTCTTAGGTTTATTTATTTACTTTGAAAGAGGGAGAGAGAGAGAATGGGGGAGAGCAAATAGACACAGAGAGAGAATCCCAAGCAGTCTCCGTGCTATCATTGTGAAGCCCCACCAAAGGCTCCATCTTAGGAACCGTGAGATCATGACCTGAGCTGAAATCAGTAGGTGCTTCATTAAGAACTGAGTTACTCAGGTGTCCCAACCCAAATTATTTTAATACCCAAATTCTAAATTCTTGGTTCTAAAAGTATAAAGTAAAGCATGATATATATAGGACTGTTTAGGAAAGGTAGTAGTCTCTTCTACTCAGACTGTCAAAAGTCCTTTAAAAACAAGTAAATAAAGTAGATCAAAGATTTGAGCATTAAAAAAGGAAAACAAAAATTTTATAAGAAAGTATAGGTACATAATTTTTTTTAATTTTAGAGAGAGTGTGCGTGTGCATGTGCAAATGGGGAAGGGACAGAGAGAGAGAGAATCCCAAGCAGGCTCCATGCACAGCACAGAGCCTAACGTGGGGCTTGATCCCATGACCCTGGGACCATGACCCAAGGTGAATTCAGGAGTGAGATGCTCAACTAACTGAACCACCCAGGCATCCCATAGGTAGATACATTTCTAATCTCTGAGTAGAGAAGGCTGATTAGAAAAATTGGTACATAAAGCCATTAAGCCATAATGGGAAAGATGGATACATTTGAATATATAAAACTAATAACTTACCCTTTTCTGAAATGCTTCATCGTAAATAAATATGCAACAACATACAAGAGAAAAATTATTTGTAACACGTTTGGTAGACATAAGTCTAATTTTAAGATTTCTAGCAATAGTTCTTATATTTTGTTGGCAGAACTTAGTCATATACCCATAGGTAAGAGGGGCCTGTCTTTTAATTCTTTTAATTGGGCAGCAAAAAGCCAAATGGTTTCTAATAGGAAGGAAAGAATGGATGATGGACACAGACACAAAAATATCTGCCACACAAGTAAACCTAACCAATCAACCAACCAAATATAGTATTATAAAATGAAATGTGTTGTGAAAAAATTTAATCAGGGCAAAGGGTTATCAAAGACTTAAAGGTTTCGGTGGCGGGGCGCCTGGGTGGCGCAGTCGGTTAAGCGTCCGACTTCAGCCAGGTCACGATCACGCGGTCCGTGAGTTCGAGCCCCGCGTCAGGCTCTGGGCTGATGGCTCAGAGCCTGGAGCCTGTTTCAGATTCTGTGTCTCCCTCTCTCTCTGCCCCTCCCCTGTTCATGCTCTGTCTCTCTCTGTCCCAAAAATAAATAAAACGTTGAAAAGAAAATTAAAAAAAAAAAAAACAGGTTTCGGTGGCTACAAATATAGTAGAGAAGACTTCACTTGAGGTGATATTTAAGCAAAGACCTGAATGAAGTGAGGAAATAATATACATGAAAATCTGATGGATGGTACATGTGCAAAGGCCCTGGTACAAGTAGAGCAAAAAGACTAGTGTGAATGATGAATGAACAGAGTGATAGATGAGGTTGAGGAGGTGTGTATGGGGCCGGAGAATGTGGGGTTTTGTAGCCTTGATACAGAGTTTGGATTATTTTCCTAATCTGATGGGAATGCAGTGGAGATTTTTGAGCTATAAGGAGGCTAGGGGAACCATCGTAGATGGCTAGGCAAGAGAAGAGGTTGACCTGAACTAGAATGGGATATATTTTGTAGGTAATAGAACTTACTAATGGTTTGGATAGGAAATACGAGGAAGAGAGCAACCAGAATTGACTTGTAGGTGTTAAGCCTTTGAAGAAATGACTAGATGGTGGTGTCATTTTCTGAGATGCATAGTAATAGGTTTGTGAAAGAGTAGGAAATCAAAAAGTTTATTTTGGATAAGTTAAATCTGAGATACCTATTAGGTATTCAAGTGGAATTATTGAGTAGGCAGTTAGAAATCGGAGTCTGCACCTAGGGGTAGAGGAAATAGCTAAGGCGGGAAATGTGGAAGTCCTTAGTGTAGAGTTGATACATGAAACCATGGAACTATGAGGTCCCCTAGAGCAATGGTTCTTATTTAATCCTGAGTGTACAGAATCACCTGAGGAACTTGTAAAAAATACTGGTGCTTGAACCTTACCCAAAACCAATTAAATCAGAATCTCTAGATAATCACTATTTTTAAAAACTTCCCCTAAAGTGATTCCTAACTCTCAACCATAGTTGATGACAATGGACCTAGGCAGTAAGGACTAAAATTGCTCATTGTCTATGGGATTTGGCTACATAGGGGACCTTAAAAAAGGAATTTAACATCATAGTAGGGAGGGACATCTGACTGGAAGAAGTAATAGAATGAATGAGGTGAGGAAGTGGAGACTGTGTTTATAGGCAACTCTTCCAAGGAATTTTGCTGAAAAGGGGAGCTGAGAAATGGAGCTGTAAATAGAGAGCAATTCCCTTTTAGAGCAAAATAACTGATATTTAGCATTCCATCATTTATACCCTGAAGTGTGGGTGGTAGAAATAGTCGAAGTGAATGTGGGTTACCAGTGTAAGAACTTCTTAAAATAAAGCTTTCCTGCTACAGTTTTCAAGAGTCTATTTTATAGTTCTAGAACTAGAGATCAAGAAACATTTTTCATTTTAAAATTTAATGTAGTGTCTTCTCTGATACAGCTACAAAGCAATGCATTAAAAATGTCTTTTGTTTCTTTAAGGCTGATAAAGAATTTGTATGGTCTCTGTGGAAACGTCTCCAGGTGACAAACCCAGATCTCACACAAGCAGTCAGTTTGGTTGTAGAACGGTGAGCTTCCAAGTAATTTTTTCATGAGTATTTGGTTTGTTGAATTTGCTTTGCTTTATTATTAAAACTTGGCATTAGGCCCCTAAAGAGATTTTATTTCCAAATGAATGTGAAGCATGATATTAATAATTATTGGACTTATTTCAAGGGGTGCCAGTTAATAAATATAAATAGGCCATATCTCCTACTTATATTCTGATGTATTTGGAAGGTTTGGAGGTAAGAGATAAAAGTGTGACTTAGACATTGTGTGTGTGCGTGTTATGTGTGTGTCTGTTTATGTCGGTGTGTTGAGCTATTATGACACAACTTTAAAAATTAGAGAAGTACCTGTTACTTGGTTTTTTACTCTGAAACTGCCTCTGTTGACAACTTTCTAGACATGATCCTTCCTAGACATGGCTCAGTTTTCCCCTAAGGTAATTGCAGTGTGTACCTGAAAGCCTGGGATGACCTTGCCAGAATAAAGTAATCTGGAATAGGCTGAGGGATTTCGCTTAGCACTCTGTATTACCCTGTAGGGGATGCTCATTGATTTAACTATATATTACTGGGCCTCTCCTTGGTCATTAGAAATAGCAGAGTGATGCTGGGTACTCCTTACCAAACATTTGGTGTACGGTAGTCCCATGATGCTTAGCATAGCAATTAAAACACTTGCTTTCGTATTAAATGGATTTCAGTACATTTCCTAAATGAGAAGCTAAGCATATGGATGGATGCCGTTTCCTGTGTCTTTATTGGAATCATGATTATATAATCTGAATATCAGTTTTTGATAACTTGACCTTTGGTATGTCTGGCCCTAGGACCATTCCAGTGTTGTCTGGAATTTGACTTTTAAAAATCTGTGATAGATACCTATGTACAGTTTTACCATTCTCCATTATTGTGGACTCTTAGAGTAGTATATTCACCTTCTCTTCATGTTACTTATATGTCTCATTCATCAATCAGTTTTTCCCTTTCGATAATCAGAATTAAGCCTTTTGTTGAAGTACCTTATTATTTCCTTGAGATGAAATGTGATCACTCTCAGTTGCATTCTGTTTTCTAGCCAAATAAGCCTTCTAGAAGAAACATTCTTGGGACTTTAGTAGTCATTTCTGTGATTTTTTTCATTATCCTCCTCTCATTTTATTTGTATATTCCAGCTTTCTAATTTGTTATTTTTTAAACTAACTAAAACTGTCTTTAATTTTCACTTTCCTCTTGGTTGAGAGAGAAATATTAACATATTGTTGAGTCCTCTTTCTCACCCTTTGAGATTTCTACTTTTTAATATACATAATACACATACAAAAGTATATATACACACTTTGTAAATAAATGCACATATATTTTGTGAGTATACTCAAAAGCCCTATACTGATAAGATATATAATGGGAAATTTTGGAGATTATTACTTTACAGCTATGATTCTCAAAATTTTAGTGTGCCTAAGCTATACCTAGTGAATTTATTAAAATGCAGATTTCTGGGATTTTTCCCTAGATCTACTGAATCTCTAGCAGTGAGGTCCAGAAGTCTTAAAATTTATTTTAAGTTTATTTATTTACTTTGAGAGAGACAGAGACAGCATGAGCAGGGGAGAGGCAGAGAGAGAGGGAGAGAGAGAGATTCCCAAGCAGGCTCTGCAGTCAGTGCAGAGCCCAATGCAGGGCTTGAACTTGAAACTGTGAAATCATGACCTGAGCTGAACCTGAGTCGGATGCTTCTTTTTTTTTTTTTTAAACTGAGCCACCCAGGCACCCCTAGAAGTCTTTTAAAAACAGCTCTCCAGATAATTCTGATGTTGTAGTTCATAGGTCATACTGTGAGATACTTTGAAATTTGAGTTGACTTTTGAAACTGGAAGCCTATACGTGGCATTTATAACTTTATAATTATGTGAACATTTATTTCCTAGAGAACCATGTAGTATGTTTTGATTTGTGAAAAAGGAAAAATGGTATACCATTGAATCTTTATTTTTCAAAAAAAGAATATTCTCAAAATCAAAGTCCAATACACTGTCTTTGTATAGTCCACTAGTTACCCAAATAATGTTACATTTAAGTCTGTTTAATATCTGTGCCTTGATCTTCCTAGACAACATTTTTCCCCTTGGAATTTCTAATAGTCCTTCTTTTCTGCTTTCTTATCATAAAGAATGTTGTATTTGTTTAACAGCCTAAGACATTCTTCCTTGAGCCTTTTGGCTTATGGTATGAATTTGGACCAGTTGCTTTCTACACCTACTCATAGCTATTACCTTAGATTTTCTTTTCATTGTACTCTTGGACTTGTTCCACAGTTCCTGGTATCCCATATCTTTCTTTTTGTTGGGTTATGTTTTCAACATTATTTCTGAGAAAGGATGCACAAGTCACTTTCTGACTCCTTACATGCCTGAAAATGTCTTTCTTTTGTCCTTATGCTTGATTGATAGTTTAGCTGAACGTGCAATTTTATGTCCACATAATTTCCTTCAGATTTTTTTTTTAATTTTTTTTTCAACGTTTTTATTTTATTTTTGGGACAGAGAGAGACAGAGCATGAACGGGCGAGGGGCAGAGAGAGAGGGAGACACAGAATCGGAAACAGGCTCCAGGCTCTGAGCCATCAGCCCAGAGCCCGACGCGGGGCTCGAACTCACAGACCGCGAGATCGTGACCTGGCTGAAGTCGGAAGCTTAACCGACTGCGCCACCCAGGCGCCCCAATTTCCTTCAGATTTTTGAAAGTATAGCTCTGTTATCTTCTTTTAGCATGTAGAGGTGCTACCAAGTGTATTTGTGATCCAGTGTAAGTATGATTCTTTTTTCTAGGTAGCTTGCATAAATTAAACTTTCAAGATAGTCTCTTTGTATGTAACATAGTAAAATTTCAATATCAGCTATTAATTTGGGTTTTTAAAAAATCCAACCTTCTCAGCCTTTGGTGGGCCCTTTCAAACTTAAGACTTAAGATTTTCTTTTGATTAAGGAAAGTCATCTTTGGCCATTTGCTGTAGGCAAATGCTTCAAGTGAGTGAGAGACTCAGCTTTTTGATAAATGGTTCCTTTATTAGTCTTCTTGACTACTTTGGGCTTCTGTTCTCTGTATTTACTGATTGGGTACTTAGAGTCTCTTTGAGCATCTTTGAGAAAAAGCATCTTCCTCTTCCACTGTAGGCATCAGTTAGATTTTGATTTGATTTTTCTTCTCTGGGTTTGTGAGCACATCCTTCTGTCTTTCCAATGTTTCTCACATTTATGGTCAATTTTGGCCCCTTTTCTTATTTTCCATGCTGATAGGTATTTATTCAATTCAATGTGATTTGTGGAAGTCAGTATCATCTTCACCAAGTTAATCATCTTTAAGAGGAAGTACAGTATCATTTTTACTGGTTACAATATATTTTTATTATTTTGATACACCATATTTATATTTAACCGGTATCTTGTTTTGATACATTAAGATTATTTTATTTTTTTAAAAATCGTATGATCATGCTGTGATGAATGGCCTTCTGGGTAAATCTTTGCCTGCATTGTTAGTTTCAAGTAGTGCTGCTGCTGTCATAGTGGTGTAGGCTGAGATTGCTAACCATACTGAAAAGAATAGGTTAATCCTGCTCCATTAAAGAATCATACTGCTCCAAATGTCAATACCCTTTTGGGAAAATGCCTATCTGCAACTTTTTTAACTTTTTAAAACTTTTTGACACTTTATTATAATTTTCTGGTAAGTTTTTTTGTGGGATGTCTGTGTACAGGGATGCCTTGGAGATGTTGTGGGTTTGGTTCCAGACCATCACAATGAAACGAATATTGCAATAGAGCAAGTCAAATGAAGTTTTTGGTTTTCCAGTGCTTATAAAAGTTATGTTTATACTATACTATAGTCTATTAGTGTGCAATCGCATTATGTCTAAAAAAATAATGTACATACCTTAATTTAAAATACTTTATTGGTTCAAAAAAACCACTTTATTCCTAAAAAAATGCTAACCATCATCTGAGCTTTCATTGAGTTGTAATCTTTTTGCTCATGTAAGGTCTTGCTTTGGTGTTGATGGCTGATCGCTGATAAGAGTGGTAGTTGCTGAAGGTTGTGGTGGCAATTTCTTAAAATAAGACAGCAATAAAGTTTGCCATATCAATTGACTCTTCCTTTCTAAAACATTTCTCTGTAGCATGCAATGCCATTTGATATCATTTTACCCACAGAATTTCTTTCAGAATTGGAGTCTATCCTTTCAAACCCTGCTGCTACTTTGTAAACTAAGTTTATGAAAGATTCTAAGTCCTTTGTTGTTGTTTCAACAATCTTATGGCATCTTCACCAAGAACCACTCAAGAAACTTCTTTCTTTGTTCATCCATTAGAAGCAACTTTTTATCTGTTAAAGTATGATTATGAGATTGCAGCAGTTCAAACGTATCTTCAGACTCCACTTCTAATTCTAGTTCTGTTGCTATTTCTACCACACCTGCAATTACTCCTCCCACAAAAGTCTTGAATTTGAATTCCTCAAAGTCATCCAATGAGGGTTGGAATCAACTTCTCAAAACTCCTGGTAATGTTGATATTCTGACCTCTTTCCATGAATGAATCATGACTGTTCTTAATGGCATGTGGAATGGTGAGTCATTTCCAGAAGCTTTTCAGTTGATTTTTTTCCAGATCCATCAGAAGAACCATGATCCATGGCAGCTGAGAGTTGAAATGACTCCTGGATGTATGGGCTGCAGAATGGATATTTTGTTAGCAGGCATGAAAACATTGTATGTCTCCATCAGAGCTCTTGGGTAACTAGGTAGATGGCCAGTGAGCTGTAATGTTTTGAAAGGAGTCTTTTTCTGAGAAGTGGGCTTAAAAACAGTGGGCTTAAAATATTTAGTAAACCATGTTGTAAATAGATGTACTGTCATTCAGACTTTGTTGTTCCATTTATAGAGCATAGACAAGTAGATTTAATGTAATTCTTAATGGCCCTAGGATTTCCAACATGGTAAATGAGCATTGGTTTCAACTTAAAGTCACCAGATGCATTAGCCCGTAACAAGAGAGTCAGCCTGTTCTTTGAAGTTTTGAAGTCAGGCATTGACTTCTCTCTGGCTATGAAAGTCCTAGATGGCATCATCTTCTAATACAAAGCTGTTCTGTCTGCATTGAAGATCTGTTATTTAATGTAGCCACCTTTATTAATTCTCTTAGCTTGATCTTCTGGATAACTTGCTGGGCTTGTACATTGAACAGCACCTGCTGCTTCACCTTGCATTTTTGGGTCATGGAGATGGTTTCTTCTCTTCAACCTCATGAACCAATCCCTGCTAGCTTCAGTTTTTTTCTCTGTAGCTTCTTTACCTCTCTCAGCCTTCACAGAATTGAAGAGAGTTGGGGCCTTCCTCTGGATTAGGCTCTGGCATGAGGGAATGCTGTGGCTGGCTTGATCTTCTCTCCAGACCACTAAAACTTTCTTCATATCAGCAGCAAGGCTGTTTAGCTTTCTTATCATTTGTGTGTTCACTAGAGTAGATGTTTTAATTCCCTTCAAGAACTTTTCCTTTGCATTCACAATTTGGCTAACTTTTTTTGGTGCAAGAGGCCTAGCTTTTGTCCTGTCTCAGCTTTCAACTTGCCTTTTTTCACTAAGCTTAATTATTTCTACCTTTTGATTTTAAGTGAGAGATGTGCAACCCTTCCTTTCACTTGGACACTGGAGGCCTCTGTAGGGTTATTAATTAGCCTAATTTCAATATTGCTGTGTCTCAGGGAACAGGGAGGCCTGATGAGAGGGAAAGAGATAGGGGAATGGCTAGTCAGGGGAGCAGTCAGAGCACACACAATATTTATCAATTAAGTTTGCCATCTTATTTGCATGTGGTCCGTGGTGCCCCCAAACAATTACAATAGTTTGAAATGTTGCGAGAGTTACCAAAATGTGACACAAAGATGTGAAGTAAGCAAATGCTGTTGGAAAAATGGTGCAAATAGATTTGCTTGACATGGGATTGCTACAAACCTTCCATTTGTGAAAAACTCAATATCTGCAAAGCACAGTATAGCAAAGCACAGTAAAACGAGGTATGCTTATACACATATTTGTGTGTATGTGTTTTATTTTATTGTGGAATATTTCAGTTAGATGCAAAGGCAGAGGTAATATATTAATGAATTTCCATGTTTACTCACCACCCAGGTTGAGTAATTATCAACACATGGCCAATATTATTTTATCAATAAACCTACTTCCTTCTGCTTCCCTGCTCCCTCTACCGCTAATGGATTATTTTGAAGCAATCCCAGACATCATGTTATTTTATCCACAATTACATAAGTGTTGACAGTCAGTTCTTGTTATTCACAGCAGTTATGTTCAATAAAGTCATTGCAAACATTGAATTAGTCAACACTGGACCACTACTTCTGGGGAAATAAAGGTTTAGGTTCCTGTGAACTTTGGCCACAACTTTTTGTCAACTGGTCAACATATAACATTGTTTTATGTATATTTCTCTTTGAAGATATCTCATTTAATATGTATTGTTGACTCATTACCTTTGAACTCATGATAGCCTGTATAACTCATGCCTGAACAAAGATTGTTTAATACATTCTTTACTTCATGAGGCACATCACAATTTTCTTGTGTTTAGGAACACTAACCACTATGCTTGGTGACCATTTGTAACAGTGAAATCATCAACAGAAAGTGTAAAATTGTGAAAAATTTGGCACTAAAGTGAGAATAACACTTGTTTATGGTATGAGAACTGAAACAGAATGGCCCCTTGTTTAACCTCAGCTGGGAACATGTGGTTTGGGCGACTTAAATTTTTTTTTGCTGCCTTGGGCATGCCTGCAAATGACTGAGAAATGCCATGGGTATTGGTTGTAAGCTTACAAATGAATTTTAGCAAATAGACAAATTCACAGATTCTAAGTCCTTGAATGAGAGTTAACTTTGTCTGTAAAAGATAAGGGCTCTTTTTAATATAACCATGGAATCTTTATCATAGTTAGAATTCTCTAGTTATTCCCTAATACAATTAAATACCCAGTCAGTTTTCAGATTTCTGGAATAATCTCATACTTCTTTAAAAAGTTGGTTTGCTCCTGGGGCATCTGAGTGGCTCAGTTGGTTGAGCATCAAACTCTTGATTTTGGCTTGGGTTGTGATGTCATGGTTCATTAGATTGAGCCCTGTATTGGGATCTGCGCTGACAGCATGGAGCCTGCTTGGGATTCTCTCTTCTTCTCTCTCTGCCCCTCCCCACCTCAAAATAAATAAGCTTAAGAAAAATAAAAATAAAAAGTTAGTTTGTTCTTATGAGGATCCAAACATAGTCTACCCACTGAATATATAGATTCCATATCCTTCTCTTCTGTCTTTCTCTTCACAACATTAAAAAATAAATAAATAAGTTGGTTTATTTGTCCTATAGAGTTTCTCGCATTTTGGGTTTTTCTGATTGTAATATT
Organism: Prionailurus viverrinus; assembly: GCF_022837055.1. NCBI lineage: Eukaryota > Metazoa > Chordata > Mammalia > Carnivora > Felidae > Prionailurus > Prionailurus viverrinus. The sequence goes on along the minus strand of NC_062573.1, from coordinate 45,915,057 downwards.
CTGTACCCTATAAGTATCATAAACTTGTAGTTACACCTAGAGTGTTATTCAGATTCAGGTCTGATCTTCTTAGGTATTATTATATAATACTTATTACATCATGTCAAAAGGCACATCGTGTCTTATCCAGATCCTTTTGTGATAACTTTGATCAGTGGATTATGTCTCTTTAGTCACTTTAGAACAGCCTGTATTCTTTCTATTTAATGGCATCATTTTGTTAAATGAACATGGTTATTAGTTGTCTTTTACAAGGTCTTGTAGTCTGGATTCACTTGATTGCTTCCTTGTGTTGTCATTTTAACTTTTCCTCTTTATTGTAAACTGAAAGGTAAACCTGAAGCTTGATTATATTCAGGTTCAACTTTTTTGGCACAAATATTTTTATGTACTTCATAGTATATCTCAAATGAAAGCGCATATTATCTGATTGTGCCACTTTCAGTAGTGATAATGTTGGTCAGTACATTAAAGTAATGACAGTCTGACCCCTCCATTGTAAAGGTGTACTTTTACCTTAGGGCCAACATGTAATCCAGAAAGTAAAGGCAATAATCTATTGGTGCCCTGCAAGTGTTCATTTCTCCGTCAACATTTCACCTAATTTTAGTATACACTGATGATCTGAATTTATTATTTCGTTAAGGGTTAAAAATTGTGATTTTATAGTTGTTAGTTTTTCTCTATTAATGTTTATTTATTTTTGAGAGAGAGACAGAGACAGAGACAGAGTGTGAGTAGGGAAGGGGCAGAGAGAGGGGGAGACACAGAATCTGAAGCAGGCTTCAGGCTCTGAGCTGTCAGCACAGAGCCTGATGTGGAGCTCGAACCCACAAACTGTGAAATTATGACCCGAGCTGAAATCAGAACCAACTGAGCCACCCAGGTGCCCCTCTTTTGTAACTTTTTAATACATAATTTTGATTAGGTAATATGGGCATATGATTACGTGTTCAACATTAAAAAAATTTTTTATTTATTTTGAGAGATAGAGAAAGTGTTCAAGCAGGGGAGATACAGAGAGGGAGGGGAAGGATCCCAAGTAGGCTCCACGGGGTCAGCACAGAGCCTGATGTAGAGCTGGAACTCACAACCCATGAGATCATGATCTTGAGCCGAAACCAAGAGTTGGACACTTAACCAACTGAGCCAGCCAGACGCCACAACATTTTAAAAGTGTTAAAGAATGTACAATGAGGAGTCTCCCTCTCACCCCTGTCTCCAGCTGTTCCATTCCATTCCTTACAAACATTGGTAACAGTGCATTTATGTCTTTGATCCATTTTAAGTTTTGTTAATGGTGTGACTTAAGGATGCAACTTAATTCTTTTGCATGTGGATATCCAGTTGCACCTGTTGAAAGGACTATTCCCCCCCCCCCCCAATGGATGGGCTTTGCGCTTGTTAAAAAATTGGGTGACCGTAGATGCATGAGCTTATTTCTGACTATCAGTGCTATTCCATTAATCTGTTATGTCTGTTCTTGTCCCAGTGATATACTGTCCTGATGACTGTTGTTTTGTAGTAAGTTTGAAATCAGTTAAGTGGAGTTCTGCTATTTTGTTCTTTGATTTCAAGATTGTCTTGGCTATTCTGGGTTCCTTGTAATTCCAAGTGAATTTTAGTATCAGTTTAGCAATTTCTACAAAGAAGTGATCTAGGATTTTGATAGGATTGTATTGAATATGTAGATCAGTTTGGGGGATATTGCCATCCTAACAATATTAAGTTTGCTATGTCATGAACATGGGACATTTTTCCAATTATTTAGGTCTTTTAAAATTTCTTTCAACAATGTCTTATAATTTTCAGAGTTTATGTTTTGTACTTTTTTGGATAAATTTATTTCTAAGTATTTTATTTATGATTCTATTGTAGATGGAATTGTTTCCTTAATGTTATTTTCAGATTAGTGTAACTGTGTAGATTACAATTGATTTTTGCATATTGATCTCATAACGTGCAAGTGTGTTGAATCATTCTATTTTTTCTTTTTCATGGATTCTTTTTTTTTTTTTTTAATTTGAGAGAGAAAGAGAGCAAGTGAGCGAGCACAAGCAGGGGAGGGGCAGAGAGAGAGGTGGAGACACAGAATCCGAAGTAGGTTCCAGGCTCTGAGTTGTCAGCACAGAGCCCAACACAGGGCTGGAACTCACTAATGGTGAGGTCTTGACCTGAGCAGAAGTCAGATGTATAACTGACTGAGACACCCAGGTGCCCCTAGTGGATTCTTTAGGATTTTCTACAAGATCACATCATCTGCAAATACAGATAGTTTTGCTTCTTCCTTTCAACCTTGATACCTTTTATTTCCTTCTCTTGGCTGCTTGCCCTGACTAGAACTTCAGTACATTGAACGGAAGAGGCCAGAGCCAATGGCCTTGTTTTACTTTTTTTTTTTTAAGCCTTGTCTTATTCTTGATAAGGAAAAAGCATCCTACCCTTCACTATTAAGTATAATGTTGTCTGTAGGGTTTTCATAGATGTTCTTTAGCAATTTTAGGAAGTTCTTTACATTCCTAGCTTGCTTTTATTATGAAAGGTTGTTGGATTTTGTCAAATGTATTTTCTGTGTATATTGAGATGATTGTGTGACTTTTGTTTTCCATTCTATTGATACAATGTATTACATTAATTGATTTTCAGATGTTAAACCAACTTTATAATACTAGGATAAATTCCATTTGGTCATGATGTATAATTCTTTTGATATGTTATTGGATTTTGTTTGTGTTTTGTTGAGGATTTTGTGCCTTTATTCATAAGAGATATTAGTCTGTGTTTTTTTTTTTCTTGTGATATCTTTGTTTTTTCTATCAGGGTAATACAGGCCTTAAAACATGAGTTGGAATGTGTTTCCTATTCTTCTGGTTTTTTTTTTTTTTGTTTTTTTTTTTTTTGGAGGAGTTGTTTAAGAACTGGTATTAGTTGTTCTTTAAATGTTTGATTAAAAAAATGTTTGATAGAATTCAGCAGTAAACCAATCCAGTCCTAGGCTTTGTGGTTAATTTTTTTTTATTGCTAATTGAATAGGTGAGTTTAGGTTTTCTACTTTTTTCTTGAGTCAGTTTTGGAAATTTGTGTCTTTTTAGGAATTTGTCTATTTTTTCTAAGTTGTCTAATTTGCTGGCATACAATTTTTCATAGTATCCTTTAGAATCCTTTTTGTTTTTATTAGGTTGATAGGAATATCCTTTTTTTTCTTTCTGATTCTGATGATTTGAGACTTCTCTCTTTATTGTGGTCAATATAGGTAAAGACTTGTCCATTTTATTGTTCAATATTTTTAAAAAAATAGCTCTTGTTTTCATTAATTGTCTGTATTGCTTTTCTATTCTCTATTTCATTACTATCTTCCCTAATCTTTATTATTCCTCCTTTTTGCTTGCTTTAGATTTAGTTAGCTCTTATTTTTTCACTAAAAGTGGAACATTAGGCTATTGACTTCAGACCTTTCTTCTTCCTTAATATAGATATTTAGAGCCATACATTTTCCTCTACACACTGCTTTAGCTATATTTCACATTTTGAGATTTTTTTTTTCAGTTTCACTCGTCTCAGTATTTTCTGATTTCTCTTTTGATTTCCTCTTTGACCCATTGTTTATTTAAGAATGTGTAATATCCTCATACTTGTGAGTTTCCCAATTCTTTCCCTTTTGATTTCCATAAATGGTTGCCTTTCTTTTTGAATTTTTGTAGATTTTGTTGAAAAGATATTTCATTTGCTATTTGTCCTTAGGACCATTATACAAGTTGTCAGTGATTGTTTTAAAATAATGTTCACCAGTTTCACTGGGGAATGGGTCAGTAGAGCTCCTCATCATCATGACAGATGTCAGTCCTTCTGTGTTATTATAAGCTGCTAAATTTGGGGGGAATTTGTTAAATAGCAATAGACTTACAGACTAGATCAAAACATATATACAGATGTAACCGTGACAGGTATTCCCAAATTGTGCCAGTTTATATTTATATTAGCAATGTAAGAAGATGCCTGTTTTCCCCATATCCTGGCTATCACATTGTTTTCAAACTTTTGTATTTTTCGTTTTCTGAAAGATATAAAATGATATCCTGAGGTATTTTTAACTTGCATTTTTCTTACTATGCATGAATGAAGTCTCTTAACCATTTTATATCTTTTTCTGTGGACTTTTTCTTTTATATGTCTTTCTATATCCATTTAGTTGGCATTTCTAATTCATGTCTATAATGCTCTTCAAATTCAGTATAATATTTATAGAACTTAGTGGCTTCTGTGAGTTTTATTTACTACTTAACTATTTTACTACCACAAGCATGCCATTTTCTTCCTTTTCTCTAAATTTCACATCTTGAAGGTAATCAAGATACTGTTTAGTCTCTTTTTGAACAGAAAATCAATTCCAAGTTCAGTCACTTTCTCTTTTGCTGTGTCACTCAGATCGAGTAATTCCTCTTTTCCTTAATTTCCAATCTCTCTGTCTAGGCTCTTAGTATCTCAGCTCTGAACATCTTATTGATTTCTTTTTCAAACATCAGTTCTGTTTTAATATCATTACTTTGAGACAAAGCAATATATAAGGCACCCAAAAAACCAGTGTATAGAGTTTAAGTTAAGGTAACTAACGAAAATTCTAGGACCTTAAAGTTGTTGTTGTTTTTTTAAGATTTATCTCTAAGTAATTTTTACACTCAATGACAGGCTTAAACTCACAACCCTGAGATCAGGAGTCATGTGCTCTACCAACGGAGCCAGCTGGGTGCTCCTAGGACCTTCTTAATGTATATCTAGAGGAACCTTATTATCATTAGGTGTGGATGTCTAGAGGATACCAAATGTTGTAAGGAAACAGGACCTTGAGATTCAGAAATGTATAGCCATCACTAAAGCAGATTATATCCACTAGGTTTACTCATTCAAAAAATATCAATTGAGTGTTGTCTGAGTGTCAGACGTATGTTGAAAGTTGGAGAAAGATAGCTCTGTCTTAGCTATTCAAGAGTACTGTCTGGGCAGAAAAACATTTGTGCAGACAATTTATAATGTATAATAGTTTGTTGAATACTATGATGAGTACATTCAAAGATTTTACTTTTTTACATTTACTTATTTTTGAGAGACAGGGAAAGACCACAAGTGGGGGTGGGGTAGTTAGAGAATGAGATGTGGAGTCCGAAGCAGGCTCCAGGCTTTGAGCTGTCAGCACAGAGTCAGATACAGGGCTCGAACCCACAAACCGTGAGATCATGACATGAGTTGGAGTTGGACGCCCAACCGACTGAGCCATCCAGGTGCCCCAATGAGTCTATTCATATTAATACAATTCTTTCTTTGATTTCTGGAAAAAGACATAAAAACAGTTTTCACTAATTCTAAGTAGAAGTTTGTTATTGAAAATAAAAATTTGAGGGGCACCTGGGTGGCTCAGTTGGTTGAGCGTCTGACTTTGGCTCAGGTCATGATCTCACGGTCTGTGAGTTCAAGCCCCATGTCAGGCTCTGTGCTGACAGCTCAGAGCCTGGAGCCTGCTTCAGATTCTGCGTCCCCCTCTCTCTCTGACCCTCCCCCGTTCATGCTCTGTCTCTCTCTGTCTCAAAAATAAATAAACATTAAAAAAAATTTTTTTAAAAAAAGAAAAGAAAAATTTGATTTCCCTAATGGAATAATATCAGAGAAACAGAAAACATTGTATACATTATATTTTCCTTATGAATTAGTAGAAAATATTATTTTATATGACTTACAGATATTTGAGTTCACCTTTCATTTTATGACTTTATTATGAACTACTGCCAGAAGCTCATTTTGGATATATCACTTATTGTTTATTAACCTTACAAATCCAGTTGCCTTGCTATTATATATAAACTTTCACTTTAGTATATTATCAGTGTGATAAGATACTACCACTGTATATTATCTTTGAATGCATAAGATAGCATTACTTCGGTAGGTGGGATGATAAATGTTTAAGAAACAGTAACATGGAGTTTCGTAGAATATCGGTACAGAAGGAACTATAGGAACTTGAATTGCCCAACTTTTCTTTGAATAACTAAAAATGTGTTATAACCAAAGTCCATTTCTTTTGCCTTAGACACAAACTTATCCTGACTTTTTAAATTTTATAATACATTATTTTGTCTAGAACATTATTTTGAGATTGGAATAGAACAATAGACACTGCTATTATTTTGCTTACTAAAATTATGTAAATAATTTTATGAACTCGTCTAATAGTGTACACAGTCCTGCACTTTGTGTAGCTCTGCCTTAAGGTACTGTAGTTTGTAATTCACCTGCAATGACAAAGAGTCCCAGGAAGTAACTTACTGCATTTCTTTGCTGCTACTTATTTATTTAGATTTGTCCAAAACTTGTTGATCTCTTTCTTCCATCACATCTATCTATCTATCTATCTATCTATCTATCTATTTATTGCACTTGCTACTAGTTCTAATTTCTTTTTACATACTTTCTGTTCTTTCTTTTCTGTTCTTTTGCATTTATTTAAATGTTTTAGGGAGGTGATCTGTAGTTCTAAGTGTGGTCTGCAGACCTGTGTTGGTAGCAAATAATAAAGAGCAATTGCCAGAATGTAAATCGAAACTTACACTTTTTTTGTTGAGAAAGTCTTGTTACTTATCTTGCCTTGTTTCGTGGCAAACTAGTAATAACTAGTTCACAGTTATGCATTTTGAGTAGCACTGCCTTAATATTCTGCATTATGATATGTACCACCTTCACCAGAGGTACTCTAAGCTGTGTAAGTGGAACAGAGTAAAGGATGAAGAGACCCAGAATAGTCGTCTTGAAGGAGTCACCAATAGTTCTTTAAGCATACATGTGAAGAGGAAAATGCATCATAAAAGTAGTGTTAAGTTTAAAGGTTTTGACATAATGAAGATCCTGAAACTGGAAATATGCATTCCTACTTCTTTTGCTTTAGTGATGGAGCAGGAATTTATGGGTGGCTTTAAATTTTTTTTTAATGTTTATTTATTTTTGAGAGAGAGAGAGAGAGAGAAACAGAGACAGAGACAGAGTGTGAGTGGGGGAGGGACAGAGGAAAACACAGAATCTGAAAGAGACTCCAGACTCTGAGCTGTCAGCACAGAGCCCAACATGGGGCTTGAACTCATGAACCATGAGATCATGACCTAAGCCATAGTTGGATGCTTAACCAGTTAAGACACCCAGGTGCCCCTGGGTAGATTTTATATACTTATGAGCTTCAGGTCTCTTTTAGATGATGTAACCAATTCCTACCTGGATGTTGCCCTGATTCACTGAATTTGCTTTATCTGTTATTTCACCTGAGGATGGAGGGAGAGAGGTGGCTTGGTGGGCAGGATGGCTTGTAGATCATGCTACACAGAATACTTCCCCTAAGTGAGTTTATCAGAAACATTTCTAATCATGTTCTCTTTTTCTTTTTGGTTTCAATGGATTGAATGGCTTCTTACACTGATTATTGATTTGAAATTAGATGAGAGGATGTTAATTAGATTCCTGTGTAAATTTCTGGTTTAGGTAGTATATTAAGATACTAATGCATTTATTTTATTATTTTTTTAATGTTTATTTATTTATTTTGAGAGGGAGAGAGAGAGAGAGTCCGAGCAGGGGAGAGGCAGAGAGAGGGAGAGAGAGAATCTGAAGTAGGCTCCACGCTGTCAGCACAGAACCTGACATGGGGCTCGTTCTCACAAACTATGATATCATGACCTGAGCTGAAATCAAGAGTCAGACTTCTAATCAATTCAACTACCCAGGCGCCCTCTAATGCATTTATTTTATATCATGGTAATTATACCATCTTATCCCCCATTTTCAGAAATTATCCCAGAGGTAAGAACATAATAAAGCATATTTAAGTTTATGTTAGTTGTGTTCTTGTGATTCATTAAATATCATTAACTAAATCATATACAGAGACCTTATATGCTCATGTAGGTCTATAGTTTCTTGAATACTACTTTAAAAATATTTATATTTCTTTATATATGTTATTCTTTTGCCTTTTTGATTAACATTGTGAGGATAAGGATCATATAATACATGTTTTTCATGTGGTTAACACAGTCCTTGTATTAGTGCACAAAGATGCTGAATAAATGCATTTATGAGGAAATGAGTGAATGATATTAAATTACAAGGCAATGGAAACTAATGTCTTGAACATAAGAATAAATAAATATATTTGTATGTTAAGAAGGTAATGTTAGGAACTAGTTTTTAAAAATCCTGAAATTTGTTTCAGTTGTTGCACACCATGAATTGATTGTATGAGTCAGTAAATATTTTATTTTATTTTTAATTTTTTTCAAGTTTTATTTATTTTTGAGAGAGAGAGCATGAGTTGGGGAGAGGCAGGGGGAGAGGGAGACACAGAATCTGAAGCAGGCTCCAGGCGCTGAGTTGTCAGCACAGAGCCCGATGCGGGGCTCAAACTCACAGACCGTGAGATCACGACCTGAGCTGATACAGACGCTTAACCGACTGAGCCACCAAGGCGCCCCAAGTCAGTAAATATTTTAGAAAAGATAATGTTGATTTATTGAAAAGATCTTTCATTTTTTCACATAAAACATTTGTTAGCTTTTTTTTTTTCAACGTTTATTTATTTTTGGGACAGAGAGAGACAGAGCATGAACGGGGGAGGGGCAGAGAGAGAGGGAGACACAGAATCGGAAACAGGCTCCAGGCTCTGAGCCATCAGCCCAGAGCCCGACGCGGGGCTCGAACTCACGGACGGCGAGATCGTGACCTAGCTGAAGTCGGACGCCCAACCGACTGCGCCACCCAGGCGCCCCAACATTTGTTAGCTTTAATTTAAAATAAAATCAAGTCTTAGATTTGACATCAGTATTGTGCAAGTCTATATTTTTAATTAGATTTTTAACCTCCACTAAACTCAAAGTCTAGATTCCTAAAAATGTTTCTAAGTGACTTTTGTTAAAATAATTAATTTGAACTTTTAATCGTGTATGTTATCAAAGAAAGAGCATCATAGCATTAGCTCAGATAAAGAACATTTGAAATTATAACAGTAGGAACTTGGATTAAATATGATAGATTGAGCCTAAGTATTTATTTGTACTTCTCACAAAATCTTGCTATTGTAACTTTAAAGGATTTTTTTTTTAAGTGTAAGTACCTATGGATAAAGACAACATGAGAAAACATGACTATGGGCAAGCTATTTTAGTAGATTTTTGAATGATGTAAAGTCCGTTGATAAATGATATCTGACTAAGCAAAATGATGACAGTTTGAAATCCACAATATCTAGAAAATTTTAGGACCAGGTGACAACAGTGATCTCTCATGGTTGGAGTGAGAGTGAGAGATGATGCTAAAACATAGGAAAATTGAATTAAAGTCTATATAAAGAGCATATTGACTCCCTGGTCCTCCTTTCTTCAAGGCAGGAAGCAAGAGTTTTATTGTCCTGTGAAATTGAAACATGTAGCCTCTGGACTTTGGGACCTCAGGCATATAGGGGTTAGGGTTATGCTGAAAACTAGGGAAATAAGTGAAAGCCCATTCTTCTGAACAATGAAGTTGTTCAGATCCAAGATTGCTGGAAGCTGCACAGTGTCCTACCCATAAGAATTGTTCTCTGGAGAAATTGAGCAGACCTAGAGAAGGAACAGAGAGATAAAAAAATGGCAGTTCCCCCATTCGGACCTGTAGAGAAGATCTCCTCTTTGCAAGCTTCTTCTCCAGGTCAAGAAAACTACCCACAATCTTTCTTAGTGCCTCACTCTTAAATATAGATGGACAATAAAGGATTATAAAACATTTGAGGAAAACCATCAACATGAAAGACAGATACCAAAAGTAACAAAAATTGAACTCAGAAGAGACAAACAATGCAGAAAACAAAGAAGGACCCTTGTAATAACTATCTTAAGGCAGACAAGAGACTTTGTATGTATGAAACGTAAGTAGGAGGCAAATAATGAGAAAAAGCACATAGACATTAAATATAATTATCAAAATAAAGAATTTACTAGAGGCCATGGAAGATAAAGCTGAATAAGTTTTCCAGAAATGGGAGCAAAGAGGTAGCAAAAAGATAACATTAGAGAATCAGTATAGGTGCTCGCCCAGTGATTATTAGGAATTTCAGAAGTAGAGAAGAAGGAAATGGACATTATTAAAGAAGTAATTCAAGAAATTTTCAAACTCAAGGGACATGAGTTTTCAGACTGAAGTATTCTTGACCAGACCAGTAACATAAGAGTTAATAGTAAACAAAATATTGAGCAAATAATAAAATGACAATTAAAATTTTTTTTAAAAAAGGAGAAGAGTTTTATTAACATTTCTATCTCATTAATTAACTTGACTAAATCAAAAACTGTTAGGATTTCATATGTGATACTGTACTGAGTGAAGTGTATGTGAGCTCCAGTCTCTTGAGATTTCCTATTCCACAGAGAATCCACCTCAGATCTGTTCCTGTGAGCATTGGATTCAAGGGATATCTATACTGGGAGGAGATGAGTAAGAAGTAAAAAGATTGTGTCTCAAATTAAAAATTCAAGAACTAGTATAAAGGTGGAGTGGTGTCAACAAGATGGTGGATTAGAAAGTCCCAGTTTTAGGGGTGCCTGGGTTGGTTGAGCCCCGACTTTAGCTTAGGTCATGATCTCGCAGTCTGTGAGTTTGAGCCACGTGTTGGGCTCTGTGCTACCCGTTCAGAGCCTGGAGCCTGCTTCAGATCTTGTGTCTCCCTCTCTCTCTGCCCCTACCCTGCTCATGCTCGCTCTGTCTCTCTTTCTCTCAAAAATAAACATTAAAAAAAAAAGGAAGTCCCAGTTCTCACACTGAAATACCATCTTAATGATATACAGACCAAAATACCTTTATAAGTCCAGATTCCAGTTAAATTGCAGTCCAAGACAAGCACAAAACTGAGAACACTGCATTGAAACAGGTAAGAAGAGCAATTACATGTTACCTGAATAATCTCTCCCCAAAGCAGGCACTGTTCAGCCCCAAAAGCAGGCACTGCTCAGCCCCAAGAGATTGCCTCAGCCTGTGATTTCTTCCTTGAGGTAGGTGGGGGTGAGGAAGAGAGAGAGTAGGGCATCCATCTCTAGGGCATCCTTAGCCTTTTGGTACACTACCTCAGAGACTAGATTCTGTCTCATCTTGAAGTGCTGATGGAACCAGCTTAGTTCAGATGCCTGGGCAGCCAGGAACAAACTAAGAAGGACAGGCAGCATGCTGTTGCCTGATACAGCTCTGGGATTGGGAGAAAGCACAGAAACTGAGGTTTCTTCCCCAGAAAGGAAGGAGAGGAGTGGAGTGTGCCTCCAGAATTGCAGACTTTCAGTGTACTGTCTAAGGGGCTAGTCTCCATCTTACCAGGAAGACTCCTGGAATTGACGTAATGTGGTGGGAACAGTTAAAAACAAAGGAAAAGAAGTGGGTACTTGCTGTTTGAGAGGCTCAGGATTTCGTGCTGGGCTTATTGGTGAAGATTTTTCCATGTCAAAGCCAGTTCAGAAGCCTTGGGGGGAGGTGGCTGTTTCTTCAAATGCATAGAAACCAGCACAAAGGCACAAGGAACATGAAGAATAAGGGAAACATTAAACAATCAAAGGAACAAAATACATGTTTCTTAACTGACCCCAAGGAAATGGACGTTTATGGATTGCCTAACAAAAAAAATAATCATGTTTAAGAAGTTCACTGTTATAAGAAAACACAGACAGTTAAAGGAAATTGGGAAAATGATACATGAAAAAAATATCAACTATAAGGGACTATAAAAAAAGAACTGAGGGGCATCTGGGTGGCTCAGTTGGTTAAGTGTACGACTTTGGCTTAGGTCATGATCTTGCGGTTGTTGAGTTCAAGCCCTGCGTTGGGCTCTGTGCTGACAGCTCAGAGCCTGGAGCCTGCTTCAGATTCTGTGTCTCCCTCTCTCTCTGCCCCTCTCCTGCTCACATTCTGTCTCTCTCTGTCTCTCAAAAATGAATAAATGTAAAAACAAAACAAAAAACACTGAACAGAAGTTCTAGAGCTAAAGAATATAGTAACAACTGAAAAGTTTAGTAGATGGGTTTGATAGTAGACTTGACTAAGCAGATGAAAGAATCAATGAATTTGGAAATAAGTCATTTGTAATTATCCAGTCAGAGGAGCAAAAAGAAAGAATGAAAAGGAATGAATAAAACCTAAAGGATTTATAGGGTAACATTAATTATTAATATACATTAGTGGAGTTCCAGAAGAAAAAGGGAGAAAGGTACAGAAAACTTTTTTAAAGAAATGATGACTTAAAACTTCCTAAATCTGTATAAGGAAATGGACATCAATATTGATGAAATTCAAGAGTCCAAATAGGATGGATCTAAAGAATTATATGTAGAATCAAAGTATAGTTGAGCCTTGAATAACACAAATTTGAACTATGCAGGTCCTTATATGCAGATTGTTTCCCACAAATATAGTGTAGTACTATAAATGTATTTTCTCTTTTGATTTTCTTAATATTTTTTCTAATTTTATTGTAAGAATATGGTTTATAATACATAGAACATACAAAATATGTGTTAATTGGTGCACTCTCTCTCTCTCTCTCTATATATATATATACATACATATATTATTGGTAAGACTTCTGGTCAACATAGGCTATTAGTCATTAAGTTTTGGGGAAACCAAAAGTCATATGTGGATTTTTGACTGCATGGGGTCAGTGCCCCTAATGCATGCATTGTTCAAATGTCAACTGTATAATCAAATGACCAAATGGGATTTTGAAAGCAGCAAGAGAAAACTAGTCATAGTCCCCATTGGAGAATAAACAGATTTCTCAGCAGAAATTTTAAAGACCAGAAGACAGTGAGAATATCTATATTTTAAGTTTTGAAAGAAGAAAACCTGCCATCTATCATCCCTGGCAAAACTGTCCTTCAAAAATGAAAGACAGATACAGACTTTCCTAGGTAAACAAAAACTACGGGAATTCATCACCACTAAAGCTGCCTTACTAAAAATGCTAAAAGGATTCTTCAAGTTGAAACAAAAGGTTCTAAATAGCAACAAAAAAGTTTATAAAAATATAAAATTCACTGCTAACATAAATATATGGACAAATACAGAATACTGTAATAGTGTAATGATGGTGTATAAGTCACTTAGTTCTAGTATAAAACTTAAAAGACAAAAGTCTTAAGAATAACTGTAACTGCAAATGTTTATTAGATATTCAATATAAGAAAACAAATTGTGACATCAATAATAGTGTGGATGAGAAGTAAATATAGTTTTTGTATGGGATTGAAGTTAGGTTCTTATCAGCTTATAATGGACTGTTATAATGTAAGATGTTTTATGTGAACATCCTGGTAACCACAAAGAAAATATCTATAGAAGATACAAAAGAAAAAGAGAAAGGAATCAAAGCATATCACTACAAAAAATCAACAATTTCGAGGAAGATAGCAAGAGAAGAAGGAATTACAAGAAGGGTAGAAAATATTTAAAAATGGCAATAGTAAGTCCTTACCTATCAACAATTACTTTATAAATTCATTAAACTTTTCCATTGAAGGACCTAGAGTGCTGAATGAATAAATGTATATCATACAAAGTAGACTTTAACTCAAAACAGTTTAAGTCACAAGATACCAAGATGGTCATTTTATAATGACAAGAGTTAATTCACCAGGAAGATATGATAATTATAACAACATATGCCCTTAACATGAGAGCACATAAAGGAAACATTGACAGATCTAAAGAGAGATAGACAGCAATACATCAATAACAGGGGACTTTGGTACCCCACTTTTAAGAATAGATAGAATATTTAGACAGAACAGCAGTTAAGGAACAGAGGACTTTTTTTTTTTTAATTTTTTTTTTTCAACGTTTATTTATTTTTGGGACAGAGAGAGACAGAGCATGAACGGGGGAGGGGCAGAGAGAGAGGGAGACACAGAATCGGAAACAGGCTCCAGGCTCCGAGCCATCAGCCCAGAGCAGGAACAGAGGACTTTAATAACACTGTTGACCAAATGGAAGTAATAGGATGTCCCAAACACTTCACACTACACATTGTTCTCAAATGCACATGGAGCATTTGTAGGTAAATCACATTTAGGTAACAAGTCTTAACTAATATAAGAAAAAATAAAATCATCAGTATTTTTTCCAGTGAGAATAGAATGAATTTAGAAATCAATAGCAGAAGGATAACTGGAAAATTCACAAATATATAGAAATTAAACAACATGCTGTTGAGCAACGAGTGGATTAAGAATAAATCAAAAGAGAAAATATCTTGAGGCAAATGAAAATGAAAACACAACATATGAAACATTATGGGATGCAACAAAATATATACTAAGCTGGAATTTTATAGTGGTAAAGACCTACATTAAAAAAAGAAGAAAGATTAAAAAACTATTAGCTTTACACCTAAGGACATGAAAAAGAAAAACAAAGTCCAAAGTTAGCAGATGGGAGGAAATATTGAGCATAAATAAATGAGACTATAAAAGCAATAAAAAAAGATAAAACTAAAAATTGAGAAAAAATTAATGAAACTGGAAGTTTTTTGAAAAGATCGACAGAATTCACACAACTTTAGCCAGAATAAGTAAGAGAAAAAGAGGGTTCAAAGAAATAAATTCAGAAATGAAAGAAGAGACATTACAACTGATGCCACAGAAATAAAAAGGATCATAAGAGACTACTGTGAACAAATATATGTCAAAAACTTGGATAACATAAAATAATGGATAAATTTCAGGAAACAACCTATCAAGACTGAATCATGATGAAATAGAATTTCTGAAGAACCTATAATGAATCAGGAGATTGAAATAGTAATCAAAAACCTTCTAATGAGGAAAATTGCAGGAGCAGATGACTTTACTGATGAATTCTCCCACATGTTAAGGAAGAATTAATATTAATACTTCTTAAATTTCTCCGAAAAATTAAAAGGAAGCATCTCTAAATTCATTTTACAAAACCAGCATTATTCTGATACCAAAGCCAGAAGAGGACACTGTAAGAAAACTGCAGACCAATATCCCTGATGAATGTAGATGTAAAAAATCTCCACAAAATGCTAGTAACCTGAATTCAACCGGTCTTTCAAAAGATCATACACCACGATAAAGTAGGATTTATTCCTGGGATGCAGGGATGGTTCAACATATGCAAATAAATAAATGAGATACATCACATTATGAAGGATAAAAATACCATGATCATCTCAAATTGATTCATAAAAAGCATTTGACAGAACTTGACATCATTTCATGATAAAATCTCTCAACTAGGAATAGAAGGAATTTACCTCAGTATAATAAAAACCGTATATGAAAAGCTCACATCTAACAATATTTAATTTTTTAAGTTTATTTATTTTGAGAGAGACAGAGACAGCATGAGTGGGGAAGGGGCAGAGAGAGAGGGACTCCAAGCTTCTCCACACTGCCAGCATGGAGCCTGATGTGGGGCTTGAACACATAAAACCATGGGGCCATGACCTAAGTGGAAACCAAGAGTCAGATACTTAACCAACTGAGCCACCCAGGTGCCCTTAACAAATACTATTTAATAGTGAAAAGCTGAAAGCTTTTTTAGAGTAGGGCCAAGCCAAGGGTTTTTACCCTCTGCACTTCTGTTCATCACAGTATTAGCTAGAGGAATTAGACAAGAAAAAAGAAACAAAAGGCAACAAATTGTGAAGGAAGAAACCTGTCTCCAGAGACGACATCTGCAGGTAGAAAACCCTAAAGAGCACAGAGAGACTTACAATAGAATAAATGATTTTGTAAAGTTGCAGGATACAAAATCAATATACAAAAATGAGTTGCATTTCTTTATGCTAACAAAGAACTATTCCAAAAAGAAAGTAAGAAAACTATTCCCTAAAAATATCATGGGAAGAATAAAGTACTTAGGAATAAACTTAACAAAGGGGGCAAAAGGCTTGTACTGTAAACTGTAAAACACTGATGTAAGAAATTAAAAAGACATAATTAAATGGAAAGACATTCTGTGTTCCTGGATCGGAAGACTTAATATTGTTAAAATATCCATAATACTCATCACACTCTACAGTTTTACAGTCTCTATCAAAATCCCAATGCATTTTTCATAGGAATAGAACAATCCTAAAATGTACCACAAAAAGATCTTGATCATCTTAAAGCAATTTTGAGCAAGAAGAACAAAGATGGAGGCATCACACTTCTGCTTTTGAAATCTATTACAAAGTGACAGTAATCAAAACAGTATGGTACTGTCATAAAAACAGACATATAGACCGGGGGAACATAATAGAAAACTCAAATAAAACCTTGCAAACATGGTCACTGATTTTTTGATAGTAGTGCCAAATGGTTAAAGTATAGTCTCTTCAACAGTGGTGTTGGGAGAATTGGATATTCACATACAAAAAAATGAAATTGGAATCCTTATTTTACTGTACACAAAAATCAACTCAAAAATGAATTAAAGATTTTAAGACCAAATCTGTAAAACCGTGGGAAAGAAACATAAGGGAAAAACTTCATGACGTTGGTATTGGAGGCAATTTCTATGATATGACCAAAAGTATAAGCAACAAAAGCAAATATAGACAAGTGGGACTACCTCAAAATGAAAAGCTCTGCACAGTGAAGGGAACAATCAGCAAAACTAAAAGGCAGCCTCTGGAATGGGAGAAGATATTTGCAAATGACACATCTGATAAGGGGTTAGTATCCAGAATCTCTAAAGAACTTATCAAACTCAACAACCAAAAACAAACAACCCAGTGAAGAAATGGGCAGAAGATATGAATAAACACCTTTCCAAAGAAGACATCCAGATGGCCAAAAGACACATGAAAAGATGTTCAACATCACTTATCATCGGGGAAATACAAATCAAAACCACAATGAGATACCACCTCACACCTTTCAGAATGGCTAAAAATAACAACATAAGAAACAACAGGTGTTGGCAAGGATGTGTAGAAAGGGGAACCCTCTGCACTGCTGGTGGGAATGCAAACTGTGCAGCCACTCTGGACAGCAGTTGGAGGTTCCTCAAAAAACTAAAAATAAAACTACCTATGATCTATCAATTGCACTATTAGGTATTTACCCAGAGGATACAAAAATACAGATTTGAAGGGGTACGTGCACCCTGATGTTTATAGGAGCATCATTAGCAATAGCCAAATTATGGAGACAGCCTAAATATCCCTCAACTGATGAATGGATGAAGAAGATGTGGTGTATTTATATACAATGGAATATTACTCAGCCATAAAAAAGAATGAAATCTTGCCATTTGCAATGACCTGGATGGAGCTAGAATGATTATGCTAAGCAAAAAAGTCAATCAGAGAAAGACAGATACCATATGATTTCACTCATATGGAGGTTAAGAAAAAAAACAGATGAACGAATGGGAAGAGGTGGGGGACAGAAGAGAGGGAAACAAACCGCAAGGGACTCTTAACTGTAGAGAACAAACTGAGAGTTGATGGAGGGAGGTGGGTGGGAGATGGACTAGATGGGTGATGGGTATTAAGAAAGGGACTTGGGGGCGCCTGGGTGGCGCAGTCGGTTAAGCGTCCGACTTCAGCCAGGTCACGATCTCGCGGTCTGGGAGTTCGAGCCCCGCGTCAGGCTCTGGGCTGATGGCTCAGAGCCTGGAGCCTGTTTCCGATTCTGTGTGTCCCTCTCTCTCTGCCCCTCCCCCGTTCATGCTCTGTCTCTCTCTGTCCCAAAAATAAATAAAAGTTGAAAAAAAATTTAAAAAAAAAAAAAAAAAGAAAGAAAGGGACTTGTGATGAGAAGTGGATATTGTATGTAAGTGACGAATCACTGAATACTATTTCTGAAACCAGTGTTAAACTGTATGTTAACTAAAATTTAAAGGAAAAAAAGGAAGAACAACAACAAAAAAAAGCTGCACAGCACAGGAAACAGATGGAAGGGCGACTATAGATGGGAGAAAATATTTGCAAACTATATGTCTAATAATGTGTTAATATCCAAAATATGTAAGGAACACATACAATTCAGTAGCCAAAAACCCAGTTTAGAAATGGACACAGGACTTGAATAAATGGTAGGATGGCGATTATTAAAAAACAAAAAACAAAAGGTAACTAGTGTTTTCAAGGATGTGTAGTAATTGAATCCTTGCACACTGATGTGTAGGCATTATGGGAAACTGTGTGGAAGTTACTCAAAAGATTAGAATGATCCAGCAATCCTACTTCTGGGTATATACCCAAAGGAAATAAAACCATAATATCAGAGATAACACATTCCTATGTTTATTACAGCATTGCACAATATCCAAGATATGGATATAACATAAATGTTCACTGGTGGGTGAATAGATAAAACCAAAATGTGATATATACATGTAAAGGAATGTTATTCAGCCTTTAGAAAGAAGGAAATCCTGCTATATGCAACATGAATAAACCTGGAAGACATTATGCTAAGTGAAAACCAATCACTGAAGGAGACATATTGCATGATTTCACTTCTATGAAGTATCTAAAATAGTCAAACTCATAGAAACACAGAATGGAATTGTTTTTTTCAAGGCTGGGGGAAAGTGTGTAATGGGGAGTTTTTGTTCAATAGTTATAAATTTTCAGTTATACAAGATGAGTAAGTTCTTCAGGTCTGTACAACATTGTACAATTCTGTATTGTGCACTAAATTTTTTTATTGTTTATTTAGTTTTGAGAGAGAGAAAGCACGCGAGAGAGAGAATGGGGGAGGGGCAGAGAGAAAGGGAGACACAGAGTCTGGAGTAGACTCCAGGTTCTGAGCTGTCTGCACAGAGACTGACATGGGGCTTGAACCCACAAACCATGAGATCATGACCTGAGCCAAAGTCAGATGCTCAACTGACTGAGCCACCCCGGCACCCTCTAAAAATTTTTATGAGCTTATGTTACATTTTCTTACTACACTAAAAAAAAAATTTAATGAAATACATGAGGAGAAACATAAACACTTCCTCATCTTTTTAAAGGAATTGTAACAACAGCAACAAAGAGAAATAGTGTAGGTATATGAGTTGAGAACAATTATAGGTGGTGCTGGGTACAGTTCTTTTTTGTTGTATCACATTACTATGTTTGTGTGGAAAAGTAACGTATAATTTGGATAAAAATAAGAGACAAAAGTATGTGACTGTTCATTAGCAGATTTTTAGGGCTTTGGGTATTTTTAAGTTTATTTATTATTTTGAGAAAGCAAGAGAGTGTGCTAGTGGGGGGAGGGGCAGAGAGAGAGAGAGAGAGAGAGAGAGAGAGAGAGAGAGAATCCCAAGAGGGCTCTGCACTAACAGCGCTAACAGGGCAGACTCAGGGCTCAATCTCTCAAACTGTGAGATCGTGACCGGAGCCAAAATCAAGAGTCAGATGCTTAACCAACCGAGCCACCCAGGTTCCCTGGTCTTTTGATATTAACATTCTTTTTTTTTTTTTTTTTTTTTTTTTAAATTTTTTTTTTCAACGTTTTTATTTTAGGGACAGAGAGAGACAGAGCATGAACGGGGGAGGGGCAGAGAGAGAGGGAGACACAGAATTGGAAACAGGCTCCAGGCTCTGAGCCATCAGCCCAGAGCCCGGCGCGGGGCTCGAACTCACGGACCGCAAGATCGTGACCTGGCTGAAGTCGGACGCTCAACCGACTGCGCCACCCAGGCGCCCCTTAACATTCTTAAATTACTTGTTGAATAAATATATTTAAAGCAGTATTTATAACCACAAAAATTTATTTTATTATACTTTATACAAATGGTATACTTTAATCATTTGTTATAAAGCCTATCTTTTTCCTGTTTTTGTTTTGTTTTGTTTTGTTTTGTTTAGCTGTGTTTTGTTTTAATTTGAAACCTGAGAGGTTTAAGGTCCTATTGAATAAGGATTATGACTGGTTGTGTGGGTGTGGTGGGATGGGGGTAATCAATTCTGAAGGTTTATTTAAGTTTATTTATTTATTTTGAGAGAGAGAGAGAGATCATGGTGGAGAGGCAGAGAGAGAGACGGAAATAGATTCCCAAGCAGGCTCTGTGCTAACAGCAAGAGCTCAATCCCATGAACCATGAGATCGTGACCTAAACTGAAATCTGTACTTTATATTTTTTGGGCATGTAACTAGACTGTTTTTCAGTTTTCCTTGCCTTTAAGTATGACGTTACAACTTATTTATGGTAAATGGATTGTGGCTGGAAATAATGTATCCCACTTTTAGGCATAGCATGTGAAAGATACTTTTTACACCAGGCACTGTTCCACCAGCTCTCTTGGCCTATCTGCCAGCCGAATGGGAAGGATTCAGAGGACTCAGGATCCACAAGATGTAAGAAGCCTTGGTCTCTGAGTGACTCAGTAAAGCAGAGCACTCTCCTTTCTCCGTCCATTTCTAACGTATCAAAGCCTGCTATTAGGAATAAATGGTGGATGGGTGGGTATTAAGCCACTGAGATCTTGGGGTAGCTTTATTTTAAAATTGATTCCTTTTTTTTTTTTAAATTAGAAGTTTTAAAACAGCTATTGCTTAAAAATTTGCTAAAACACTTTCAGGTCTCACATTTAGGTCTTTAATCCATTTTGAGTTTATTTTTGTGTTTGGTGAAAGAAAGTCCAATTTTATTCTTTTACATGTTGCTGTTTAGTCTTCCCAGCACCATTTATTGAAGAGACTATATTTTCCCCATTGCATATTCTTGCCCCTTTGTTGAAGATTAATGGACCATATAAGCATGAGTTTATTTCTGGGCTGTCTATTCTGTGCCGTTGATCTATGTGTCTGTTTTTGTGCTGGTACCATACTGTTTTGATTACTACAGCTTTGTACTATATCTTGAAATCTGGAATTGCAATACCTCTGGCTTCATTTTTCTTTCTCAAGATTGCTTTGGCTCTTTGGAATCTTTTCTGGTTCTATACAGACTTTAGTACTATTTGTTTCAGTTCTGTGAAAAATGCCATTTTGATAGGAATTGCACTGAATCTGTAGATTGCTTTGGGTAGTATGTTTTTCCAAAGAAAGCATACAGATGTCCAGCAGACACATGAAAAGGTGCTCCATATCACTAACCATCAGGAAAATGCAAATCAAAACTACAATGAGATATCACCATATACCTGTCAGAATGACTAAAGTAAAAAAGACAAGAAATAAGACTTGGTGAGTGTGTGGACGAAAACGAAAACTTATGCACTGTTGGTGGGAATGCAAACTGGTACAGCCACTGTGGAAAATAGTATGTAGGGTCCTCAAAAAGTAAAAATAGAAATACCATATGATCCAGTAATTCTACTGGGTATTTATCCAAGGAAAAGGAATATGGTAATTCAAAAAGATACATGCACCCCTGTGTTTATTGCAGTACTATTTACAATAGTCAAGATGTGGAAGCAACCTAAGTGTCCACTGATGAATAGACAAGGAAGATGTGGTATATATCTTCAATGGAATATTATGCAGTTATGAAAAGGGTGAGACCTTGTCATTTGTGACATAGATTGACCTAGAGGGTATTATGCTAAATGAAATAAATCAAAGACAAATAAATGATTTCACTTATGTGTGGAATCTAAAAAAACAAATTAATAAACAGAATCATATCTGTAAATATAAACAAACTAATGGTTGCCGAGGGGGAGGGGAATCAGAGGATGGATAAAATGAGTGAAGGGGAGTGGGAGATATAGATTTCCAGTTATGGGGATAAAAGGCATGGCATAGAAAATATAGTCAGTGATACTGGTTTAAAAAGTTTTTTTTTATATTTATTTATTTATTTTCGAGAGGCAGAGAGAAACAGAGCACTAGTGGGGGAGGGGCAGAGATAGAAGGAGACACAGAATCCGAAGCAGGCTCCAGGCTCTGAGCTGTTAGCACAGAGTCCGACACGGGGCTTGAACTCACAAACTGTGAGATCATGACCTGAGCCGAAGTCAGATGCTTAACCAACTGAGCCACCCAGGCACCCCAATATTGTTTTCTTTTAAATGTTCATTTATTTATTTAGAGAGAGAGCATGAGCAGGGAAGGGGCAGAGAGAGAGAGAGAGAGACACAGAATCCCAAGTAGATTCTGCTGTCAGCGCAGAGCCTAGTGCGGGGCTCAATCTCATAACTGTGAGATCATGACGAGTCGAGATCAAGAGCTGGATGCTTAACTGACTGTGCCACTCAGGTGTCCCTATGGTCAATGATATTGTAATAGCTTTGTATGGTGACATATGGTAGCTATACTTAAGAAGTTGAGTCACTATGTACACCTGAAACTAGTGTAACATTATATGTTAACTATACTTGTAAAATTTTTTGAAAACATCATTTTCTAAAATGCATGTGGAACTACCTTTTTCTTGATTTCTTCTCATTTTTGGATATCTGCTTAGAGATGATTAATGATAATTTTATTACTTTCATTTACTATGCCAGTAGGTCAAGAAATCTGAGTATTTTTTAAATCTTATGTAAATAAAATACATTATGGGTGTCAGAGTATTGAGAATTACTCAAAACTAAGTCTAGTTATAAGTGTGTATGTGTTGCCTTTATAAAGTATTTGATATGTAAAAATCCTTTAAGTTAAAGCCTGCAACATGATAAATACTTTATTCATTTATGCTAATGTTTTGTCTTTGGCATTATACAGTTTAAGGAAATAATCCATGAAAACCTGAGGAAAAGTTTCTAGAAATTTGAAAAAAATTAATGGTTATAGTTGGAGGATTTTTAGAAATGTTTATGGAGACAAAGAAAGTTATGTCTTCAGGGGAAATAAGAACTAGTCATCTTAGTTTCTATTTTTCTCTTCTCTGGTTCACTGATTCTTTACTCTGTCCTCTGTAGGATTATTTTGGTTTTTTGTATTTTTCATTTCTAAAATTCCATTTGATTTTTCTTTGTATCTGTATCTCTTTGCTGAGACTTTTTATGTCTTTGCGAAGGCTTCTAGTTTGTATCTTGTGCCTTTATAATTGCTTGTTAAAACATTCTCACAATTGTTTGCTTTAAATTTTTGTCAGGTAATTCTAACATCTCTGTCATCTTGGTTTTAGATTCTGTTGATTTTTTAAAAAATTCACTTTTATATGTTATGGACTCTGTGTCTTATTTAAACGTTATGTTTCTGACTTTCTTTGTTACCATTCCTTCAGGAAAGAGGTGGTGCCTCCTTTTTACTGTAGGAGAGGTTAGAAGTTTGGATTCCTTTCTTGGCCTTTGTTGACACCTGAGGAGTGGGGAAGGGCTTCTCATTATTGCTGAATGGGTATGGGAGTTAGCACTCTCTTCTGGGCCTCCTCTGGCGTACCCTGGCTGGGAGGAGCTGGGAGTGCCTCCTTACTATTCCTCTTGTGGCTTTCACTGACCACCGGGCAATGGTGAAAGTCCTGATTACTTTTCCCTGTTAGGCAAGATCTCTTGGCTTGTGGTATTTGCTTTGGGTGTGGATGAAGTGCAAGATCTAATGTAAGGATTCTCCAGAACAGTAAAAGTTCTGACATTGCCCCACTAAGGAAGGGGAGGTGAGGAGTCTTCTTACAGCCTTTCATGGCTTGAAATCTAGGTTCCCCACTAGGCTTTTGTTGGTATGGGTGGTAGTGGGGCTGCATTGTTTTTTTCTTGTGGTGATGGGCTGGGATAGAGTGGTTCATGTCTAAAGTTTTCTTTCTTGTTAGGCTGCCTCTTTCCAGAGTTTTTGGCTAGGTAAATCAGGCTTTTGCTGAGAGTTTTATTTTATTTTATTTTTTTGACTCCAGTACTTGGCATTTCTAGGTTGTCAACTTTTTCTGCTCCAAGTCTGGGATACATAAGGAAAATCCAGGGAACTCATCAGTGTGTTGTTCCTTGAGCTTCACGATTCCCAGCCTGTCTTTTTTCTTCCACCTTCAGAGTTTTCTTGTTTTATATATAATGCCTAGGGTTTTTAATTGTGCTTTGAAGGAGACATAGAGAGAAGTACTTGGAATACTTTTTCTTAGGAGTGTAAGATGATCATGTTTTTAAAAACTTGTATTTTGACACCGTATATATGAGTTAATTGGACTGAGTGACATGACATTGTTAGAACCTACTATTCAGATGGGATTTAAGCAGTTGATGGGTGAAAAGCTTTTACCCTGGAGGAGGGGGACAAATACTTGGCCATTGTGTCATCATTTTTCCCCTTCCATGCCAGTAGTCTTTACTGGCTAGTCACAACTCTCTTTCCTAATGAGTCTCGAATTAAAACAGCATTCCAGTCAGCTCTCTGCTTTTGCGCAGGTCAGAAAGCCTGTATGCCATATCTGCCATAGAGTTTTATTCAAATGAACATAATTATGTGAATTATAATGGGAGAGTCCCAGCTGGGATAGGTCCAACATCTATAAAACTGGTGAAGTTACTCATAAAATCAAGTGAAATAGGTCATTAGTTGTTTCTGGAGGGTCTATTTCTTCAAAGCATCTTATTTTCATTTATGTGTGGACAATAGTATCACAGAATTCTAGCTTAAAGTTAAGTATAGGCCTTCAGTTGCCATTGGGAATTATTTACTTTTATGTATGTGTTGGGGGCTAAGGTGGGTATATAATGAATTCATGATTAGTAAACAAACTAAAACATTCAAAAACCATCTGTAAATCTAAACTATATTATTCTTATGAATGAATGGCAGGCGCATCCATTCTGTTATCTGGAAGTAGCACCAAGCAATCCTCATTGTTTTAACAAATTTATCATTTTATAAGACAATATAAACCAGAAAGTAAAGAGTGACCCCCCAAAACCTATTGAGTAGGATTATAGTGTTTTACTGTAGATTGGACATTTGAAAACTATATGTAGTATTAAAAATTACTTTATGAACAAATATTTCTCATTTTTTAAAACAGTAAGAAAAGACATAAATGCTTACTTAAATAGACTCTACAGCAATAAAAATAAAACAATTATGGTAACTTTAAAATGTTCACATGACACACCAACAATAATCACTGGCCGTTCAGTAACATTGATAAAGGCTTACCTATTCCTTTCAGTGCCTTTGGTAAATTTTCATGTTATCATCAAAAATAAGTGTTTCAAAGGAAAATGATCCAGATATAATTATATATAAACAATGCTGAGATCAATAGTATTTAAAGTAGTTGGGAAGTAAACTGAACATGAAATACACTTTTGCATCTGCTTATTTGAAAGTACCTGGAGGCCTTGTTTTATCCCAAAGGCATTTCTAATTTGCATAGCAAAGATAATATTATTTATATTTTCCTTTAATATTCAGATATGGCTATATTCACCAGATAAGAAATGCACCTAACATGTGAAAGCTAGTGTCTAAATCTGTGTTTAAGAACCAGTCAGGTATAAAGGAAATAACTTCTGGTTGAAATGGAAAAATAGTCAACTGTTTGAAGTTTCACATTGAGGTCATGAGATAATCTGATTTATGTATACTATATGAAAGACAGGAAATGATCCCCAATGATCATCTCTCACTGTAGCTTATACTGAGTTTCTGTAGACATTAATATTATAACTAATTTTGAAAAAGATTTTTTTGAAATGTCTTTAAGGTATATTGGTGATTTTACTAACAAAATAACTTCTTAGAATCTTAAATGAACTTTGTTATTTGAAAAATTATCACATATATATGTTAAATAAAATTCTTGCCATTTTGGAATTTGAATGTTAAAATTATTATATAAATGTGAGTGTTACAACATATACAATATTTTTATACTAACACATCAACGAATTTAAAACATTTTAATTTTAATAGTTAAAATACAGAAGCTGTTTGAAATGGAGTGCATATGGGGTGTGTGGGTGGGTCAGTTGGTTAAGCATCAGACTTCGGCTCAGGTCATGATCTCATGGTTTGTGGGTTTGAGCCCCACATGGGGCTCTGTGCTGACAGCTCAGAGCCTGGAGCCTGCTTTGGATTCTGTGTGTGTCTCTCTCTCTGCCCCTCTCCCTCTCGCTCACTTTCGAAAATAAATAAAACACTTAAAAATTTGGGGCGCCTGGGTGGCGCAGTCGGTTAAGCGTCCGACTTCAGCCAGGTCACTATCTTGCGGTCCGTGAGTTCGAGCCCCGCGTCAGGCTCTGGGCTGATGGCTCAGAGCCTGGAGCCTGTTTCCGATTCTGTGTCTCCCTCTCTCTCTGCCCCTCCCCCGTTCATGCTCTGTCTCTCTGTGTCCCAAAAATAAATAAACGTTGAAAAAAAAAACTTTTTTTAAAAAAAATTTGTTTAAAAATAAAATGGAATATGTATGATAACTGGTGATTTTAAACTTTGACTCCATGTATAAGGTAAGTTACTTTTCAAGAGTGACTATTAATGGAAAGAAGAAATATTATAAAAAGATAAAACCAGATAATCTTCCAGTTGTGCATATGGATAGGTGTGAGGTAGGAAGTTGGAATTGTGAATTGTATTGGGAGAGAAGTGCAGTATTGTTACTGTGATTATGAACATAGTTGCCATTGGCATTATTTATTGTTTTTATTTATTTATATTTTATGAGGATGTAGCTCAGCTATTTTAGCAGATTTCTTACCACCACAGTTGTTATTGCAGAATTAGCTTATTAAGATAACAATAGCAATATATGTCAATAATTATATTCAAAATAACGCATTGGGACATGGGTGGCAGGCAGTTAAGCGTCCAACTTTGGCTTAGGTCATGATCTCACGGTTCATGAGTGAGCTCTGCCTTGGGCTGTGTGCTGACTGCTCAGAGTCCGGAACCTGCTTCAGATTCTGTCTCCCTCTATCTCTGCCCCTCTCCCGCTCACACTCTGTCTCTCTCTCTCTCCCTCTCTCTCTCAAAAAGAAATAAACGTTAAAAAGAATTTTTAAAAAAGTAACACACTCCCCAGGTAAGCATATTTTTATTCAGTACATGGTAGGATCTAAGGCAAAAATTTGAAATGGTAGAGGAAAGTATCCATATAACAAATGTGCTGTTAAAACCAAACCCAGGGTTTGGTATCCTCTAAGTCAGACACACTTTTATGAAGGCTTTGGCCAAATAACATGGAATTCATTTGCTCTTGAAGTCCAAGTTAAATGGTCTATTACAATTTTCCTTTGTTTGGCATCTGTAAAGTAAGTGGAGATAAATGTTAACATCCTAATGGATTTTCTGTTGAAATTTGTCTTCTGGTAAAAATTTTAACAAACATTTACTGCTTATATGGCAAGGTAAAGCATATATGCTTTAATTTTCCAAGGAAGTTAGCAAATTTTATTGCAGTGGATAGTATGCTTAAAACATGAGTACATCAAAAGGAAATCAAAGTCAACTAACTTCTGGTACATGTTCACTATTGTGTTAGAAACTGGATGGTTAAAAATAAAACAGAGCTTGGCCTTCAAAGAGTTATTTTAAAAATATTAAATTCTTAAGTAGTATGTTGGCAAACCAGTGTTTCTAAAATTCATGACTGAAAGCCATAGCAAATGAAGTTTCCCTTTTGCCATCTGGCTCAGATCTTTCTATGAAACTCACTTTTTTTTTTTTAACTTTTTATTTATTAATTTTATTTTTTAAATTTACATCCAAATTAGTTAGCATGTAGTGCAACAATGATTTCAAGAGTAGATTCCTTAATGCCCCTTACCCATTTAGCCCATCCCCCCTCCCACAACACCTCCAGGAACCCTCTGTTTGTTCTCCATATTTAAGAGTCTTTTATGTTTTGTCCCCTCCCTGTTTTTATATTATTTTTGCTTCCCTTCCCTTATGTTCATCAGTTCTGTGTCTTAAAGTCCTCTTTTGAGTGAAGTCATATGATATTTGTCTTTCCCTCTAATTCCATCCACGTAGTTGCAAATGGCAAGATTTCATTCTTTTTGATTGCTGAGTAATACTCCATTTGTATGTATGTGTGTGTATGTGTGTGTATGTGTGTGTGTGTGTATATATACACACACACACACATACACACACATACACACAAACACACACACCACATTTTCTTTATCCATTCATCCACTGATGGACATTTGGGCTCTTTCCGTACTTTGGCTATTGTTGATAGCGCTGCTATAAACATTGGGGTGCACGTGTCCCTTTGAAACAGCATACCTGTATCCCTTGGATAAATACCTAGTAGTACAATTACTGGGTCATAGGGTAGTTCTATTTTTAATTTTTTGAGGAACCTCCATACTGTTTTCCAGAGTGTCTGCACCAACTTACATTCTCACCAGCAATGCAAAAGAGATCCTCTTTCTCCGCATCCTCACCAACACCTGTTGTTGCCTGAGTTGTTAATGTTAGCCCTTCTGACAGGTGTGAGGTGGTATCTCATTGTGGTTTTGATTTGTATCTCCCTGATGATGAGTGATGTTGAGCAGTTTTTGATGTGTCAGTTGGCCATCTGGATGTCTTCTTTGGAGAAGTGTCTATTCATGTTTTTTGCACATTTCTTCACTGGATTTGTTTTTGGGGTGTTGAGTTTGATAAGTTCTTTATGGATTTTGTATACTAACCCTTCATCTGTTATGTCATTTGCAAATATCTTCTCCCATTCTGTCAGTTGCCTTTTAGTTTTGCTAATTGTTTCCTTCACTGTGCAGAACCTTTTTATTTTGATGAGGTCCCAGTACATTTTTGCTTTTGTTTTCCTTGCCTCTGGAGATGTGTTGAGTAAGAAGTTGCTGCAGCCAAGATCAAAGAGGTCTTTGCCTGCTTTCTCCTCAAGGATTTTGATGGCTTCCTGTCTTACGTTTAGGTCTTTCATCCATTTTGAGTTTATTTTTGTGTATGGTGTAAGAAAGTGATCCAGGTTCATTCTTCTGCATGTCGCTGTCCAGTTTTCCCACCACCACTTGCTGAAGAGACTGTCTTTATTCAATTGTGTATTCTTTCCTGCTCTGTCAAAGATTAGTTGGCCGTACGTTTATGGGTCCATTTCTGGGTTCTCTATTCTGTTCCATTGATTTGAGTGTCTGTTTTTGTGCCAGAAAATCGTGTTTATTTATTTATTTTTTTAGTTTTATTTATTTAAGCAATCTCCACACTCAAGTGGGGCTTGAAAGATTTGGACTATTGTGTTTTCATTTTCATTTGTCTCCATGTTTTTTTTAAAATTTCCTCTTTGATTTCTTGGTTGATCCATTGATTATTCAGTAGTATGTTGTTTAGCCTACATGTATTTGAGGTTTCTTCTTGTAGTTGATTTCTAGTTTCATACCAGTGTGGTTGGAAATGATGCAAAATTATCTGGAGGGGGGGGATTGGTATTGAATTGTATAAGTTATGTATACATTTTGGATATTAACCTCTTATTGCATATGTCATTTGCAAATATATTCTCCAATTTGGTAGGCTGCCTTTTCGTTTTGTTGGTGGTTTCCATTGCTGTGCAAAGGGTTTTATTTTGATGTAGTACCGATAGTTTATTTTTGCCTTTGTTTCCCTTGTGTGAAGAGACGTATTTGTAAATATGTTACTAAGGGTGATGTCCAAGAGATTACTGTGTATATTTTTTTTTCCAGGAGTTTTATGATTTTAGGCCTCAAATTTAGGCCATTAATCTAATTTAGGTTTATTTTTGTGTATGATGTAAGAAAGTGGCCCAGTTTCCTTCTTTTGTGTGTTGATGTCCAGTTTTCCCAATTCCAGTTGCTGAAGACACTCTTCCCCATTATATATTATTGCCTCTTTTTGTCATAGATTAACTGACCAAAGAAGCATGTGTTTATTTCTGAGCTCTCTATCCTGTTTTTCTGTCAGTGCCTTACTCTTTTGATTCCCATAGCTTTGTACTATAGCTTGAAATCTGAGATTGTGCTTTGTTATTCTTTTTCAAGATTGCTTTGGTGCTTTGGTGCTCTTGTGTGGTTCCATACAAATTTTAGGTTTCTTTATATGGTTCTGTGAAAAATACTATTGATATTTTGATAGAGATTGCATTGAATCTGGGTTGCTTTGGGTAATATGGACATTTTAACAATATTAATTCTTTCAATATGTGAACATGGTGTATTTTTTCATTTGTTACTTTCAGTTTCTTTCATTAAGGTCTTATAGTCTTCAGTATATTTGTTTCATCTCCTTGGTTAAATTTATTCCTAAGTATTTTATTCTTTTTGGTGCAGTAGTAAATGGGATTGTTTTCTTAATTTCTTTCTCTGTAATGTGTTGTTAGTATGTAGAAATGCAACAGGTTTCTGTATATCAATTTTGTATCCTGCAACTGAATTCATTGTTAGTTCCAATAGTTTTTGGGGAGTCTTTATGAGGTTTTCTATATATAATATGTCATCTACAAATAGTGACAATTTTACTTCTTCTTTTCTAATTTGGATACTTTTTATTTTTCTTGTCTGATTGCTATGGTTAGGACTTCCACTACTATGTTGAAAAAAGTGGTGGAGAGTAAACATCTTTATCTTATTCCTGGTCTTAGAGGAAAAGCTTTCAGGTTTTTGCCATTTAATAGGATCTTAGCTGTGGAATTTTTATATATGGCCTTTATTATGTTGAGGTATGTTTCCTTTAAGCCTGTTTTTGAGTTTTTATAATGAATGGATGTTTTTTTTTCACATGCTTTTTTTTGCATCTATTGAGGTGATATAATGTTTTTTTTTTTTATCATTTCTCTTGTTAATGTGAGGTATCATAATGATTTGTGAATGTTGAAGCATCCATGCATCCTTGGAATAAATCCTGGTGTTGTATGATCCTTTTAAGTTATTATTAAATTTGATTTGCTAATATATTTTTGAGGATTTTTGCATCTATATTCATCAAGGATATTGGCTTGCAGTTTTCTTTTTTATAGTGTGTTTGTCTGGTTTTGATATTAGGATAATGCTGGTCTCTTAGGATAAATTTTGAAGTTTTCCTTCTTCTAATTTTTGGAATAGTTTGAGAAGAATAGAAACTCTTCTCTAAATATTTGGTAGAGTTCACCTGTAAAGCCATCTTTCCTGGATTTTTTGGGGGGAGTGTCTTGATTACCAGTTCAATTTTGTTACTGATAATGAGTCTGTTTAAATTTTCAATTTCTTCATGATTCAGTTTCAGAAGATTGTATATTTATAGGAATTTATTTATTTATTCTAGGTTGCCCAATTTGTTGGCATATAATTTTTCATAGTATTCTCTTATAAGTCTTTGTGTTTCTGCAGGGATGGTTGTAATTTTTGTCCTTTAATTACTGATTTTATTTATTTGAGTTCTCTCTTCTTTTCTTGATGAAACTAGGTAAAGTTTATCAACCAGTTCTTGGTTTCTTTCATCTTTTCTATTTTTTCAATGTAATGTATATGATTTCCTTCATTCTCCTAGCTTTGGAAATAATTTGTTCATCATTTCTAGTTTATTAAGCTTATAAAATAAGATAGAGATTTTTCTTGTATCTGGAGATAGGTCTATCTCCCTCTTAGAATTGCTTTTCCTGTGTCCCAAAGATTTGGACTGTTATGTTTTCATTTTCATTTGTCTCCATGTATTTTTTAAAATTTCCTCTTTGATTTCTTAGTTGACCCATTGATTATTTAGTAGCATGTTGGTTAGCGTCCATGTATTTGAGGTTTTTTCTTGTAGTTGATTTCTAGTTTCATACCATTGTGGTTGGAAACGATGCATGATATGTTTTCAGTTTTCTTAAACTTAACTGACACTTATTTGTGGCTTGACATGTGATCTATCTTGGAGAATGTTCCATGTGCACTTGAAAACAATGTTTTCTGCTCTTTTTTGATGGAATGTTTTGTATGTGTCTATTAAAGTCCATCTGGTCTAATGTGTCATTCAGTGTCACTGTTTACTTATTTTGTTTGGATAATCTATCCACTGATGTAAACATGGTGCTAAATTCACCTACTGTTATTATATGTAAATATCACTTCTCCTTTTATGACTGTTAATGTTTTCTTTATGTATTTAGATGTTGCTATGTTGAGTGCACAGATATTTACAATTTTATATTCTCTTGTTGGTTTGATTCCTCTATCATTACATAATACCCTTTTTGTTTTTTATTCATCTTTGTTTAAAAATATAAGTATTGCTACCCCAGCTTTATTTTTCCCATTCCATTTGCGTGGAATATCTTTTTCCATTTCTTCATTTTCAGTCTGTGGGTGTCTTTAGGTCTGAATTGAATCTCTTTATTTTTTTATATATATATTTATTTTTGAAAGAGAGAGAGACAAAGTGTGAGTAGGGGAGGAACAGAGAGAGAGGGAGACAGAGTTGGAAGCAGGCTCCAGGCTCCGAGCTGTCAGCACAGAGCCTGATGTGGGACTCAAACTCATGAACCGTGAGATCATGACCTGAGCTGAAGTCAGCCACTTAACCGACTGAGCCACTCAGGTGCCCCTGCGATGACTCTCTTGTAGTCAGCATACATATGGGTCTTGTTTTTTTATCCACTCAGTTATGCCATTTGATTGGAGCATTTCGTCCATTTACATTAAAAATAATTACGGGTTTGAATGTACTTAATGATATTTTGTTAAAATTGTTTTCTGGTTGTTTTTGTAGTTTTTCTCTTTTCCTTTCTTCTTTTGCTCTCTTCCCTTGTGGTTTGATGCCATTTTTTGGTGTTATACTTGGATTCCTTTTTCTTTATTTTTGTGTCTTGTGACCTTGGTTGATCTCCATTCCCCTGTCTTCCAGATCATTGATTTGTTCTTCTGCATCCTGTAATCTGCTGTTGACTCCCTATAGTGTAATTTTCATTTTAGTTAGCATATTCTCCAGCTCTGACTCATTATTTTTTATCTTTTCTCTTTGTTGAAAGTTCTTTCTGAGTTTGTCCACTCTTAAGTCTGGCATATTGCTTATCTGCTTCATTTAGGTTTTTTTTTTCCTGTGATTTTATTGTTCTTTCATCTATGACATTTCGTTTGAGGACTTTGTCCTCATTTTTTCTAACACTCTGTGTTTTTCCCTGTGTTCAGTAGGACAGCTATATTTCCTGGTCTTAAAAGTAGTGAACTTAGGGGCGCCTGGGTGGCTCAGTCGGTTAAGCGTCTGACTTCTGCTCAGGTCACTATCTCGCGGTCCGTGAGTTCAAGTCCCGTGTCCGGCTCTGGGCTGTTGGCTCAGAGCCTGGAGCCTGCTTCCGATTCTGTGTCTCCCTCTCTCTCTGCCCCTCCCCCATTCATGCTCTGTCTCTCTCTGTCTCAAAAATAAATAAACGTAAAAAAAAAAATTAAAAAAAAAAAGTAGTGAACTTGTGCAGAAGAGGTCCTATGGTTCCCTGTAGAAAATTTTGCCAGGTCACTAGAACCATGTACTCCAGGGGTGTTCCTTCTAGTGGGCTGCATATCTTCTCTTGTTGTGAGTTGAAATTACTGTGGGCATACTGGTGAGTGATGCTGGCCCTCATTGTAGCTGGCTTCAATGACCCGCTTCACCTGCTGTGGGCACACTGGACAGGGCTTGCTCCCTGTGCTGTTGAGGGGCCCAGCTACAGTTGCCATAGACTTGCTGCTGGGCAGTGCTGGCCCTTACCCTGGCTTTTTGTAATTAGCCACTGTGACAGCTGCATGCCCACCAATGGTCTGGTCTTGCTCCTTATGCTGCTAGCTTATAAGCCCAGCTACAGGAACTGTTGGTGCACTGGTGTATAGATTTATATTCTCCCTTCCTTGGGGCAGGAGTTGCTTTGTAGGGGCTCTGGTTCTGGTCTGGCTGAGTATGGCAGGGCAGAGTCACTTTGCAGGGATGCTTGCTGAGGCAGGCAAGTTGGGTGGGGCATATCTGCAGGGGAACTTCAGGGCAGGGCACATGGTGCTAACAAGGTAGGTGGAGTGTGTTAGAATTGGCTCCTACAAGCATCCAGCTATTTCCACTGGGAGAGGGCAAGAAAAATGGTACCCGCCAGCACTTTGTTCCTGAAGAAATTTCCTGTGGATCCCTACCCTTCTAGCACACCTCCTAAAATTAGTCACTAAATCTCCTTTATTACACCCCTGGTGCTTTTCAAATTGCTGCATCTGTGCTGTGTCAGGCTGAATTATTTAGGGTGTTGGCTCTTTAATAGTGGAGCCATGGTTTCATATAGCCTTCCAGCTCTCCCAGAGTTAAGCCCTGCTGATTTTTAAAGCTCCTAGATTTAAGCCTCACTGATTTTCAAAGCCAGACATAATAGGGGCTCATCTTCCCATTGTAGGTCCCTAGGGCTGGGAGTGCCAGCTGTAGGTTCTGATCCCCTCATTCCTTCATGCTTGTGATGTCTGTCCTTCATATTTATGGTTAGTCGTGCTAGGGTTCCTGACTGTGTCTGTGCCCCTCCTACCCTTTTCAGTGTGGCCTTCTCTCTATGAGTAGCTATGGAAGAGCTGTTCTGACAGTCTGCAGGTTGTTTTTAGTTAGTTGCAGTGCATATAATTGTTTCCTCAGTGTGTTGTGAGACAAGGTGAGCATGAGCTCTGCCATCTTCCCTACACTCCTGAATTTAAAAATCCCACATGGTGGTTCTATTTTAACCTCCATACTGTTTTCCACAGTGGTTGTACCAATTTACACTCTCACCAGAGGTACATAGGGATTCTCTTTTCTTCATGTCCTCACCAGTAGTTGTTATCTCTTTTCATTTTGGTGATGACCTTATAACAAGTATGAGGTGACATCTTACTGTGATTTTGATTTGCATTTCCCCAGTGATTAATGATTTGAGCACATATCTATTGGGAATTTAATGTCTTTGGGAAAATATCTGGGCCTTTTTCCTACTTTTTCAACGTTTTTTTTTAATTAATTAATTTATTTTTTTTATTTATTTTTGGGACAGAGAGAGACAGAGCATGAACGAGGGAGGGGCAGAGAGAGAGGGAGACACAGAATCGGAAACAGGCTCCAGGCTCTGAGCCATCAGCCCAGAGCCCGACGCGGGGCTCGAACTCACGGACCGCGAGATCGTGACCTGGCTGAAGTCGGACGCTTAACTGACTGCGCCACCCAGGCGCCCCTAAAGTCACTTTTAAGTAAAGAATTTGTTAGATTTTAAAAGGAGTTTTGAAAAAATTATGTCTTTAAAATAAAAAAAAATCCCATTATGCCTTAAGAGAGCAAAAGACAACTATCACATGTGTAGATTTCTTATTTGTGTTTATGAGAAATTCTGTAGATTCTGTTTTATCATGAGGGAATATATTATGGAGCAGATTTTTCATAATGAAGTTAAAAGAAAGATTATTACTTTTGAAAATTATTACTTTTGTTTGTACATTTATACATTTATACATTTATACAAATGTACATTTGTACATTTATAGTCTTTAGAAAAGACCATATTTATTTCTTTGAGATTTCTTTTAAATGGTTTTTCACTGCTGAGAATTATTATTTGTTTAGATGAACACAATATCATTTAGATGGTACTGTTTGGAAAATACTATCATACTCCTAAATAAGACTTAGTAGTTTAGCTAAAGGATCTTAGCAGTGAATATTCTTCAACTCTGCTTTGAATAATT
Organism: Prionailurus viverrinus; assembly: GCF_022837055.1. Classification (NCBI taxonomy): domain Eukaryota; kingdom Metazoa; phylum Chordata; class Mammalia; order Carnivora; family Felidae; genus Prionailurus; species Prionailurus viverrinus. Next base: position 45,879,599 of record NC_062573.1, on the reverse strand, counting down.
TCTATTTCTTTGATGTCAAGTTTTATGATGTTTTCATATGCAGTTTCCAATCTTCTATTAATCTCTTCCAGTATATTTTTCACTTCAGATATTATATTTTTCACACCCAGAAGTTCTTATAGTGTTTTTTAATCTTCCATTTGTCTCCATTATATTAATGTTTTCCTTTAGATTCTTGAGTATATTTTTAATATTTATAAAAACCATTTTAAGGTCCTTAAATTACCTAATTCCATTATCTGAGTTTTGATATTTCTCCACATTTTGGATCATGTTTCTACTTTTTTACATGCCTGGCAATTAAAAAAATTTAATTTCAGTATAGTTAACATACAGTGTTATATTAGTTTCAGTGACTCAACAATTCCATATATTACTCAGTGCTCATCATGATAAGTGTATTCTTAAAATTTTTTTTTAATGTTTATTAATTTTTGAGAGAGAGATAGAAGGTGAGTAGGGGAGGGACAGAGAGAGAGGGAGACACAGAATCTGAATCAGGCTCCAGACTCTGAGCTGTCAGCACAGAGCCCAATCTGGGGCTCAAATTTACAAACTATGAGATCATGACCTGAATGGAAATCAGATGCTTAATGAACCACCCAGGCACTCTGATAAGTGTATTCTTAATCCCCTTCACCTATTTCATCCATCCCCTCACTCACCTCCCCTCTGGTAATCATCTATTTGTTCTCTGTAGTTAACAGTCTGTTTTTGGTTTGTCTGTCTTTGGTTTTCCCTTTATTCATTTGTTTTGTTTCCTAAATTCCACATACAAGTGAAATCATATGGAATTTGTCTTTCTATGACTGGCTTCTTTTGCTTAGCATTATACTCTCTAGTTCCATCCGTGTTGTTGCAAATGTCAAGATTTCATTCTTTTTTATATTGACTGAATAATATTCCATTGTATGTATGTATGTGTATATATGTGTATGTATATGTGTATGTGTATGTATATATGTGTGTGTGTGTGTGTGTGTGTGTGTGTGTGTGTGTGTGTATATATATATATATATATATATATATATATATATAAACCTCATCCAGTTTATTCATTTATCTATTGATGGCCACTTGGGCTGCTTCCATAATTTGGCTATTTTGAATAATGCTGTGATAAATATAGGGGTCCATATATGCTTTTGAATTCTTTGGGTAAATACCCAGTAGTGTGATTACTGGATTGTAGTGTAGTTCTATTTTTAATTTGTTGAGGAACTTCCATACTGTTTTTCGTAGTGGCTACACCAGTTTCCATTCCCATGCCTAGTAATTTTTTATTGGATTCTTGACATTGTAGTAAATTTATTTTGAGTGTTTGATTATTGTATTCCTTTAGAGAATATTGGACTTTGTTCTTGCATGAGTTATGTTACTTGTGGATCAGCCTGATGGTTTTGAGACTTTGATGGTATAGATCCAGAGTAGCCTTTCTTCTTAACAAGGATGAATTTATTTCATTAAGGCCTGACAATTTTGGGGATTCTACCTAATGCCCTGTATATATATTATAAGGTCTTTTCATTCTGACTGATGATACCATGAAATATTTTCAGCCCTTTGTGACCTCTGGAAATTGTCCACTCTATTGCTTTCCAATGGTTCTCTCCTTTGCATGGATGGAATAGTTTCTTCTTAGTTATGGACAGATCAATACTCAAAGAGTAGCCCTCTGGTACTCTGTCTGTATGCAGCTCCATTCTCCATTGCTTTGCCTTTCAAATTCTATTCATCTTGGATTTCTTGAACTCCAGTCTGTGTCTGCTCCAATTAATGAGACTGAGTTCTGTTTGGGTTTCCCCTTCCTTCACTGTAGCTTGGAAGCTGCCTTTTGATAATAATCTAAAGTAATTATACATTTGGGGCACCTGGGTGGCTCAGTCGGTTTGGCATCCGACTTCAGCTCAGGTCATGATCTCACAGTTCGTGAATTCGAGCTCTGCGTCGGGCTCTGTGGTGACAACTCTGAGCCTAGACCCTGCTTTGTATTATCTCTCTCTCTCTCTCTCTCTCTCTCTCTCTCTCTCTGCCACACCCCTGCTTACACTCTCTCTCAAAATGAATAAACGTTAAAAAAATTAAAGAATATTAAAATAATTATACAGCTTGCCTCATTAGTTTCCCTTCAGGGATCATAGTCTTTTGCTACCTGTGTCCAGTATCTGAAAAATATTTTATTAATATGAAATTTATTGTAAAATTGGTTTCCATACAACACTCAGTGCTCATCCCAACAGGTGCCCTCCTCAATGCCCATCATCCACTTTCCCCTCCCTCCCACCCCCCATCAACCCTCAGTTTATTCTCAGTTTTTTTTAAACGTTTATTTATTTTTTTGAGACAGAGAGAGAGCATGAACGAGGGAGGGTCAGAGAGAGGGAGACACAGAATCCGAAACAGGCTCCAGGCTCTGAGCTGTCAGCACAGAGCCCGACGTGGGGCTCAAACTCACGGACCACGAGATCATGACCTGAGCCGAAGTCGGCCGCCCAACAGACTGAGCCACCCAGGCGCCCCTTATTCTCAGTTTTTAAGAGTCTCTATGGTTTGCCTCCTTCCCTCTCTGTTACTTCCCCCTCCTCCCCGTGGTCTTCTGTTAAGTTTCTCAGGATGCACATATGAGTGAAAACATGTGGTATCTGTCTTTCTCTGCCTGACTGATTTCACTTAGCATAATACCCTCCAGTTCCATCCACGTTGCTACAAAGGGCCATATTTCATTCTTCTCATTGCCAAATAGTATTCCATTGTATATAAACCACATCTTCTCTATCCATTCATCAGTTGATGGACATTTAGGCTCTTTCCATACTTTGGCTATTGTTGAAAGTGCTGCTATAAACATTGGGGTACAAGTGCCCCTATGCATCAGCACTCCTGTATCCCTTGGGTAAATTCCTAGCAGTGCTATTGCTGGGTCATAGAGTAGATCTATTTTTAATTTTTTGAAGAACCTCCACACAGTTTTCCAGTGTGGCTGCACCAGTTTGCATTCCCACCAACAGTGCAAGAGGGTTCCCGTTTCTCCATATCCTCTCCAGCATCTATAGTCTCCTGATTTGTTCATTTTAGCCACTCTGACTTGCGTGAGGTGATATCTCAGTGTGGTTTTGATTTGTTTTTCCCTGATGAGGAGTGTCGTTGAGCATCTTTTCATGCGCCTGTTGGCCGTCTGGATGTCTTCTTTAGAGAACTGTCTATTCATGTCTTCTGCTAATTTCTTCACTGGATTGTTTGTTTTTCAGGTGTAGAGTTTGGTGAGTTCTTTATAGATTTTGGATACTAGCCCTTTGTCCGATATGTCATTTGCAAATATCTTTTCCCATTCTGTCAGTTGCCTTTTAGTTTTGCTGATTGTTTCCTTTGCAGTGTCAAAGGTTTTTATCTTGATGAGGTCCCAATAGTTCATTTTTGCTTTTCATTCCCTTGCCATTGGAAATGTGTCAAGTAAGAAATTACTGCAGCTGGGGTCAGAGAAGTTTTTTCCTGCTTTCTCCTCTAGGGTTTTGATGGTTTCCTATCTGACATTCAGGTCCTTCATCCATTTTGAGTTTATTTTTGTGAATGGTGTAAGAAAGTGGTCTAGTTTCATTCTTCTGTATGTTCCTGTCCAGTTCTCCCAGCACTATTTGTTAAAGAGACTGTCTTTTTTCCATTGGATATTCTTTCCTGCTTTGTCAAAGACTAGTTGGCCATACTTTTGTGGGTCCAATTCTGGGGCCTCTATTCTATGCCATTGGTCTGTGTGCCTGTTTTTGTGCCAATGCCATACTGTCTTGATGATTACAGCTTTGTAGCAGAGGCTAAACTCTGGGATTGTGATACCTCCTGCTTTGGTCTTCTTCTTCAAAATTACTTTGGCTATTTGGGGTCTTTTGTGGTTCCATACAAATTTTAGGATTGCTTGTTCTAGCTTTGAGAAGAATGCTGGTGTATTTTGATTGGGATTGCATTGAATGTGTAGATAGCTTTGGGTAGTATTGACATTTTGACAGTATTTATTCTTCCAATCCATGAGCATGGAATGTTTTTCCATTTCTTTGTATCTTCTTCAATTTCCTTTATAAACCTCCTATAGTTTTCAGCATACAGATCTTTTACATCTTTGGTTAGGTTTATTCCTAGGTATTTTATGATTCTTGGTGCAGTTGTGAATGTGATCAGTTTCTTTATTTGTTTTTCGGTTGCTTCATTATTAAGGTATAAGGATGCGACTGATTTCTGTACATTAATTTTGTATCCTGTGACTTTGCTGAATTCATGTATCAGTTCTAGCAGACTTTGGTGGAATCTGTCAGGTTTTCCATGTATGATATCATGTCATCTGCAAAAAGTATAAGCTTGACTTCATCTTTGCCAATTTTGATGCCTTTGATTTCCTTTTGTTGTCTGATTGCTGATGCTAGAACTTCCAACAGTATGTTAAACAACAGTGGTGAGAGTGGACATCCCTGTCGTGTTCCTGATCCCAGGGAGAAAGCTCTCAGTTTTTCTCCACTGAGGATGATATTAGTGGTGAGCTTTTCATAAATGGCTTTTATGATGTTGAAGTATGTTCCTTCTAGCCTGACTTTCTTGAGGGTTTTTATTAAGAAAGGATTCTGAATTTTGTCAAATGCTTTTTTTTTGTTTATTTTTTTAACGTTTATTTATTTTTGATACAGAGAGAGACAGAGCATGAACAGGGGAGGGGCAGAGAGAGAGGGAGACACAGAATCTGAAACGGGCTCCAGGCTCTGAGCTGTCAGCACAGAGCCCGATGCGGGGCTAGAACTCACGGACCATGAGATCATGACCTGAGCCGAAGTCGGACACTTAACCGACTGAGCCACCCAGGCGCCCTGTCAAATGCTTTTTCTGCATCGATTGACAGGATCATATGTTTCTTATCTTTTCTTTTATTAATGTGATGTATCACATTGATTGATTTGCGAATGTTGAACCAGCTCTGCAGCCCAGGAATGAATCCCACTTGATCATGGTGAATAATTCTTTTTATATGCCGTTGAATTCTATTTGCTAGTATCTTGTTGAGAATTTTTGCATCCATATTCATCAGGGATATTGACCTGTAGTTCTCTTTTTTTGCTGGGTCTCTGTCTGGTTTGGTAATCAAAGTAATGCTGGCTTCATAGAATGAGTCTGGAAGTTTTCCTTCCCTTTCTAGTTTTTGGGACAGCTTGAAAAGGATAGGTATTATCTCTGCTTTATTTTTTTTATTTTTTATTTTTTTTTAATTTTTTTTTTCAACGTTTATTTATTTTTGGGACAGAGAGAGACAGAGCATGAACGGGGGAGGGGCAGAGAGAGAGGGAGACACAGAATCAGAAACAGGCTCCAGGCTCTGAGCCATCAACCCAGAGCCCGACGCGGGGCTCGAACTCACGGACTGCGAGATCGTGACCTGGCTGAAGTCGGACGCTTATCCGACTGCGCCACCCAGGCGCCCCTTATCTCTGCTTTAAATGTCTGGTAGAATTCCCCAGGGAAGCCATCTGGTCCTGGACTCTTATTTTTTGGGAGATTTTTGATGACTGATTCAATTTCTTCAGTGGTTATGGGTCTGTTAAAATTTTCTATTTCTTCCTGTTTGAGTTTTGGAAGTGGGTGGGTGCTTAGGAATTTGTCCATTTCTTCCAGGTTGTCCAGTTTGTTGGCATATAATTTTTCATAGTATTCCCTGATAATTGCTTGTATTTCTGAGGGATTGGTTCTAATAGTTCCATTTTCATTCCTGATTTTATCTATTTGGGTCCTCTCCCTTTTCTTTTTGAGGAGCCTAGCTAGAGGTTTATCAGTTTTGTTTATTTTTTCAAAAAAACAACTTTTGGTTTCATTGGTCTGCTCTACTGTGTTTTTAGATTTTATATTGTTTATTTTGCTCTGGTCTTTATTATATCTCTTCTTCTGGGGTGTCTTTGCTGTTCTGCTTCTATTTCCTTTATGTGTGCTGTTAGATTTTGTATTTGGGATTTTTCTTGTTTCTTGAGATAGGCTTGGATTGCAATGTATTTTCCTCTCAGGACTGCCTTCGCTGCATCCCAAATCGTTTGGATTGTTGTATTTTCATTTTCATTTGTTTTCATATATTTTTAAATTTCTTCTTCAATTGCCTGATTAACCCATTCATTCTTTAGTAGGGTGTTCTTTAACCTCCATGTTTTTGGAAGTTTCCCAGACTTTTTCCTGTGGTTTCATAGCATTGTGGTCTGAAAGTGTGCATGGTATGATCTCAATTCTTGTATACTTATGAAGGGCTGTTTTGTGACCCAATATGTGATCTATTTTAGAGAATGTCCCATGTTCAGTCAAGAAGAAAGTATATTCTGTTGCTTTGGGATGCAGAGTTCTAAATGTATCTGTCAAGTCCATCTGATCCAATGTATCATTCAGGGCCCTTGTGTCTTTATTGATCCTGTGTCTAGATGATCTATCCGTTGTTGTAAGTGGAGTATTAATGTCCCCTGCAGTTACCACATTCTTATCAATAAGGTTGCTTATGTTTGCGATTAATTGTTTTCTATATTTGGGGGCTTCCATATTCGGTGTATAGACACTTATAATTGTTTGCTCTTCCTGATGTATAGACCCTGTAATGATTATATAATGCCCTTCTTCGTCTCTTGTTACAGCCTTTAATGTTGAAGTCTAGTTTGTCTGATGTAAGTATGGCTACTCCAGCTTTCTTTTGATTTCCAGTAGCATGATAGATAGTTCTCCATCCCCTTACTTTCAATCTGAAGGTGTCTTCAGGTCTAAAATGAGTCTTGTAGACAGCAAATAGATGGGTCTTGTTTTTTTATCCATTCAGATACCCTGTGTCTTTTGGTTGGAGCATTTAGTCTATTTAGTCTAGTTATTATTGAAAGATAAGGGTTTAGAGTCATTGTGATGCCTTTAGGTTTCATGCTTATAGTGATGTCTCTGGTACTTTGTGGTGCTTGCAACATTTCACTCACAGACTCCCCCTTAGGATCTCTTGTAGGGCTGGTTTAGTGGTGATGAATTCCTTCATTTTTTGTTTGTTTGGGAAAACCTTTATCTCTCCTTCTATTCTGAATGACAGACTTGCTGGATAAAGGATTCTTGGCTGCATATTTTTTCTGTTCATCACATGGAAGATCTCCTACCATTCCTTTCTGGCCTGCCAAATTAGTAGATAGGTCTGCTACTACCCTTATGTGTCTACATTTGTAAGTTAGGGCCCGTTTATCCCTAGGTGCTTTCAGAATTCTCTCTTTATCCTTGTGTTTTGCCAGTTTCACTATGATAAGTTGTGCAGAAGATCAATTCAAGTTATGTCTGAAGGGAGCTCTTTTCTTGGATTTCAATGCCTGTTTCCTTTCCCAGATCAGGGAAGTTCGCAGCTATCATTTTTTCAAGTACACCTTCAGCCCCTTTCTATCTCTTCTTGTGGAATTCCTACGATACGGATATTTTTCTGTTTGATTATATCACTTAGTTCTCTAATTCTCCCCTCAAACTCCTGAATTTTTTATCTCTTTTTCTCAGCTTCCTCTTTTTCCATAGTTTTATCTTCTAATTCACCTATTCTCCCCTCTACCTCTTCAGTCCATGCTGTGGCCACCTCCATTTTATTTTGCACCTCATTTATAGCATTTTTTTAGTTCCTCATGACTATTTCTTAGTCCCTTGGTGTTTGTAGCAATAGATTTTCTGCTGTCCTCTATGCTTTTTTCAAGCCTAGCGATTAATTTTATGACTACTGTTCTAAATTCTTGTTCCGTTATATTGCTTAAATGGTTTTTGATCTATTCGTTAGTTGTCGCTTCTTCTGGAGTTTCTTTTGAGGAGAATTCTTCTATTTTGTCTATTTGGTTCATCCCTGAGGTAGCTCCAACTGCAGGGCACTTCCCCTGTGCTGTCCAGAGAAACTTGTGTTGGTGGGCAGGACTGCAATCAGACTGATGTCTGCCCCTAGCCCTCCACTGGAGCCATAGTCAGACTGGTGTGTACCTTATCTTTCCCTCTGGCAGGGGCAGGACTCACTGTGGAGTCATGTGTCCCCTGTCTGGGCTGCTTGCACACTGCCAGGTTTGTGGTGCTGTTTTGATGAGATCTGCCCAAGGGCTTTTTAGACGGGGTGGATCTGCAAGGTGCACGGGGGCAGGAGGGGCAGGAGGGGCAGGCTTAGCTAAGTTTGCCATAGGTGGTCCCCTGCAGGAGGGGCCCTGCGGCACCTGCAGGGAGGCAGACCCATCAGAGGGATGGATCCACAGGAAAACAGCACTGGGCGATTTCACGGTGCAAGCAAGTTCGGTGATGGGAGCTCGTTCCCTTTGGAATTTTGGCTGGAGGATGGGAGAGGGAAATGGTGCTTGCCAGCACCTTTGCTCCCCGGCTGAGTTCTGTCCTTCAGGGGCTCAACAACTCTCCCTCCCGGCCTCCTTTCGCCCTCCCTGCTCTCTGAGAGCAGAGCTGTTGACTTTTAGCATTCCAGATGTTAAGTCCAGATGGCTGTCAGAACTCACGCAATCCGGCCCCTCCGCTTTGCAAGCCAGACTTTGGGGGTTCTGCCTTGCCCGGGGCTGCCCCTCCACCACCCTGGCTCCCTTCTGCCAGTCTGTGTAGCACATACCATCTCTCCGCCCTTCCTACTGTCTTCCATGGGCCTCTTGTCTACGCTTGGCTCTGGAGAGTCCATTATGCTAGACTTCTGGGGGTTTTCTGGGATATTTAGGCTGATGTGGGTGGAATCTAAGCAATCAACAGGACGAGGTGAGCCCAGTGTCCTCCTACACCACCATCTTCTCACTAGTTCTGAAAATATTTTGTGTATTTTGTATAGATTTCAAGTTGTCTAAAGTAGCAGGGCATATCCTTTTCCTCTCTATGGCTAATAACAGAAGTCAATTCAGCTTCATATGCTGGGAAATGACCCAGAACTGTCAGACATTTTAAAACATATAAATCAGTATGAACGTATGATTACTTAATTGAACTTATAGTACATAAGTACATATAGCACACATGTACATGCAAGTATGTATAGTACATAAGAACATATAGTAACTTAAATTGAAATTATGCCAACAAAGGAATTTTTTGTCTGGCGAATTTAATTTTATTCACATGGCAAATTGAATTTTTCACTAAAGTACTAGGTATAAAAAATTTAACTGATTTTGTTGTTATTATATTCAGAGTTTCAGGTAGACCTCCCATAATGAAGTTCGTTGATATACATAATGATGTTTGTACCTAGAAATTCTTGGTGGTTAAAAAGTTGTGCCAAAATATCTGTGTTTAACCTTGAGTGTATGTAACTTATTTGTCATTAGCTGGGTTGTTATATTCTTATACTCCTTCAGTTTTACTCTTGAAGAGTCATGTATGAGCCTGCTGAAATGAACTGAGATTAAAGTTGAGTGAGACTGAGTAGAATTGTAATGATAGCAATTAAGAACTACTACCACGGAGTTGGGAGACTTTTTAGCAAAGATCTCTGTTGCTCTAAGTGTTGTAATTAATAATTATTCATGCATTATAATCTTTGGTCATTTAAATAATGAATCTGTTTTCTTTAAAGATTAACTCATAGGTTCCCCAGTGTTCTCAGTTCATAGTACCTTTGTATATCAGTAATATTTTCATGGCACTTCAAATTAAAGAGAAATATCCAAGAGTTTCATTGGGATTAGTATTTATGCCCTAACATTGTAACGGCTATTAAAATACACATAGAAATTAAAAGGAAAAAGTTATATTTTAATTTTATTCTTTAACGTAATTATTTGCTGTAGGATATGAACTTTTGGGTACTGGACAATTTCTCCAACCTTATAATCAGATTGGACACTGCTACCCTTATTTCTTATTTCACATTGCTTTTTGCTCTCACCTTAATTTTTATCACAGCAGTGGTCAAAAGCTCAACTTCATAAAGATATGATGTCGTGAAAGAAATGTAGTGCAATCTAATATTGAAGCTCTGAACTTCTAGCAAGTATTCTGTATGGTGTCCAATAGACATGAAGTATTTCTCTGTTTCCCGTAGACATTTAAAATATCCCACAATGCCCTGTCTGTTTGTTACAACACCCCTGGGAACCTTGGTACACAATCTGGGTAATAGAATTAGCACATTCTCTTCTAATGTTTATTACTGCTTTATATGGAATTTTGGTATGGTTAGTGTCCTTATTATTTTATGTTGAGACAGAGAATCCTTTTTGATCATTTTTGACCAGCAAGGTTTCTTAAAAAAACCGTGTAATAGTGAAATAAAGGGATAATACATTTGACATTTTTCTTTTTTTTTTTTTAAAGTATGGTAAATTTTTTTTTTAACGTTTATTTACTTTTAAGACAGAGAGAGACAGAGCATGAACGGGGGAGGGTCAGAGAGAGAGAGGGAGACACAGAATCTGAAACAGGCTCCAGGCTCTGAGCTGTCTGCACAGGGCCTGACGCGGAGCTTGAACTCACGAGCTGTGAGATCATGACCTGAGCTGCAGTCCGACGCTTAAGCGACTGAGCCACCCAGGCGCCCCCATTTGACATTTTTCTTGATGGAAGTGTTTACTGCAGAGGTTTCATAGAAACATTATTGAATAAATTGGTTTTGTGACTATGTTTATAAATAATCTGTAATACAAAGAAATAATGAATGAATAAAATCCTAAAACATGATATTAAGTGGGAGAAAAATGCAGTACTTTATTACTCTACAAGGTGTATTGAATAAACAAAAGAAAAAGATGAATTTTATAATGGGAATAAATAAGGGAAAAGGACTCAAACTGAAAATAGTCAAAATTATCTGTGCTGTTACTGTTTTTGTCAGTATCAATTATTATATTGAAATGGATTTAAGATATTCCTGATTAATCCTTTAGGATATTTGCATACAGTTCTAAACTGTATTGTGACTCAAAATGATTTTTTTAAATAATATATTTTGGGGGCGCCTGTCTGGCTCAATCAGAAGAGTGTGTGACTTCATCTCAGGGTCGTGGGTTTGAGGCCCACGTTGGGTGTAGAGATTACTTAAATAAATTTTTCAAAATGATATATAAGAAAGTATATTCTGAACTATATGGAAAATATTTTTGTGTAATATTATGCTAAGGATATATTTGCAATTCCATGTGTCCTTAGTTTAATACATAATAAAACAATCATAGTGATAATAGCTTACATCTATCAAGTGTTTACTATGGTCCACATGGGGTTTTTAGTGGTTTTTAGTGTTTTCAACATATTGGCTAAATTCTTATAATAGTCCTATGAGATGGGTCTAATTATTATTCTTATTATACAGATGGAGGAAATGAACTACAGAGAGGTTAAATAATTTGCCCAGGCTCACAGAACTAATGAGTGGCAGTGTGTATGGTTCCAGAGCCCCTGTTTTTAACTACTACCCAGATGGAGAATTAATCTCTCACCTGAATGTTAACAAAGAAAGAAGAAAACAACTAACTGTGATCTAAATTTATTTTATGGTCCTACACTTATTAAAGTTATTTATTAGTAGATTAGATTAGAGAAAAGAAGCCAAGAATAACGCTTTAAAACTTTAAGAAATAAAATAAATATATTACTTACTGGCATTGTATTCCATTTATGTTATGATGACTTTAAGATTAAACTTGGAATATGTTTCATGATGAGTTCAAGGAATTGGATTTTAGCAAGAAGTTAATGGATGCTAGATCTGTTTGAGAAGTCATTCTAATGATTTGGGAGAGAGTATACCATGATTACACATAAGTTTGATCGATAGTATTGCTGGAAATGAAAGATATTTGGTATAGCTGGCCAGCAGTATGACATTCATTTTACTTCTTAATGAATACTATTGTTTCTTTTTTCAATATACTCCCATCTGCAAAAAAAATATTGTTCAATTATTTTATGTTTTTATTGTTTTAAATCTTCTTGAAAATTCCATATGTTTCTATGAGTTTTTAAGTTCTGGGTTTATATAGATTGTGGTATAGTTTGCATACCTGATAGTACTTAATAAATCCTTATATTTAATTCAGAATTACTATTTGAATGCCTGATATGTGCTTAATATTCTACTTATATTGTGAGAGGAGAGAGGGTCAGGGGAAGGAGAATACAACATGCTTCTCAGGAAGGTGGTTGTGGTAAAAATTGTAATCGTTAAGAGATGTCTTCCTTGATCCTCCCTCATTTAATAAACAAGCTCTCTTCCCTGCATTTATTCCATGTCAGCATATATTGTTTGTTGTGCGTATAGTATTTGTTAAATTAAAAGTTTACATTTTTCCATGATTAAAGTATTATTTCTTACCTGTAAGAATCTTTTTCAGATTTATATAAAATCAGAACTTCTGGAGATGTATTTAAGATTAAATTTTAAAATTAGGAGTTTAAAAACTAACAGTAAAAAGAGACTCAGCTCAGGCTGCTATAACAAAATACCATGAACTGGGTGGGTTACACGTCAGATATCTATTTCTCACAGTTCTGGAGGCAAGAAGCATGAGATCAGGGTGCCAGCATGGCCAGGTTCTGGTGAGAGCTGTTGCAGACTACCAACTACTTGTATCTTCACGTGGTGGCAAGAGAGTGCTCTGGTGTCTTGTTTGCCTTTTAAGGGCACCAAGTCCCTACCTCCCAATTCCTCTGGATCCCCTTACTCCAAACACCAGCACCTTGGGGATTAGATTTCAACATAGGAATTTGGGAGGGGTGAGGCATGAACATAGATGGTTGGGAATACAGACTTCGATGTTACAACGACCAGAGTTGAAATGACAAATATTGCTGAGTCTTTCTTATTGAAACGCTCTCTCTAGGTCTCAGTTACCACATCTGTTAAAAGGATTTTAAGAAGAGTTTGTTGAAGGATTAGAGAAGCATTTAGTTAAAAGCTTGTCCGGTAATCGGTACCCAAAAGTGGCATTGATCCTTAAACAGTTCTTCTCAAGTAGTCAAAAATTTGATAAGGGGACATGTGAGGAATGTCATATTTAATTTTAATCAATGAGTTACAGAGCAAAGACTTAATTGTAAGAATATTTCCTTCACTGAGTTGTGGATCCAGTTGTTTAAAGAGATTTGTGAGCTATAATTCACCTATGAACTCTGTGAGATTGTTACTTGTCAAGGTTTACGATGAGATTGAGGTATCTACATTTTGAAACAGCTTTATAGGCAATGCTGACATTCTAGAAGAATCTAAGCTAGAAAGGTGAATATCGTTACATCTTTGTGGATGGAAAAATACGAAATCCAGTATTTAACAGTTTTAAAGATGTTAGGGAAAAATTTGTATGTCTTTCGCTGGAACTTAATATTGAACTGTAGTTATTTTTTTTTTAATTTTTATTTTTTTTTTTAACGTTTATTTATTTTTGGGACAGAGAGAGACAGAGCATGAACGGGGGAGGGGCAGAGAGAGAGGGACACACAGAATCGGAAACAGGCTCCAGGCTCTGAGCCATCAGCCCAGAGCCTGACGCGGGGCTCGAACTCACAGACCGCGAGATCGTGACCTGGCTGAAGTCGGACGCTTAACCGACTGCGCCACCCAGGCGCCCTGAACTGTAGTTATTTTTAATGATTTAGTGGTTATGATAGCCATGGAGACAGGGCTACATGGTTTAAAATCTTGGCTCTATCACGTGGTTTATTGTGTGATTTGAGGCAAAATACTCACTTTTATATGCCTTAGTTTTCTCTTCTGTAAAATGAAAATAAGAATAGAATTGTTTTGAGTTAATGCACATATATTAGTTATAATAATGCTTTGCACATTGTATGTATATCATCATCATCATCATCACCACCATCTCATGTTATATTTTACATTCCTTTTCAGTTTGTTTTTATAGTCTCTCAAGACTATAAAGTCAGTTAGTGTTTTGTAAATAATAGGCTTCCAAGAGTAACTTGTAGCCTTTTTGATGTTTTTATTGTTCTTTAACATTAAAGGTTATTGCAGTTTGCTTATCCTTAAATGTGTTTTGTACTTGAATTTGAATACTCAAATTCAGAAATATATCTGTCCCAAATTGGAGATGTTCAGAGTTTACCAATTATAATATTTTTTACTTCTTCATATACAACATTTTCAAATGACATCTCTATAGACATTGCTTTATTTTCCCATTTTTCTTTTTTACTTCTAAACACTTAATCTTTGTATAAATCTTAGAGACATGTTTTGCTTTCTTTTTAACATTTATTTTTACTATTTGATGGGCTCCTCAATACTTTTTTCCTTTACTCAGTCTCCCATTTTCACTGTTTTCTCTCTCTCTCTCTCTCTCTCTCTCTCTCCCTCTCTCTCTCTCTCTCTCTCTCATCCATAAATGAGAACTCAGTCCTGGAAAATGGGAACCATAAAAGGAATAAAAAAGGCAAGATGATATTTAGTATTTTTTGCATGTTTATTTAGAATATGCATACTATATTCTTGAAATAAATGTGTTTAAAGATTTAGCCTCATAGAGGATGAGAGATTATCTCATATTTATGTTTACACTTGAAGTTTAGATGCTTAATAAGCAGGCTGTTATTATAAGCTTATATTATATACTCTCACCACTGGGAACACCTCCCTCCTGCTCCATTCCACTTTTAAACACATGGGTTGCACAGCTGCTGTATGGTTGTACACTGTCCCATGTGTATTAAGCAAGCACAGCCTGCAAAAGGGTTGCATTTTGGAGCATGGAAGTAGCATGGCTGGTTGGAGACCCCAGAAGTGTAGCTGCCAGAATTCTTCCATCTGGCAGCAGTGCTGCTAGGCAGCTCCACACAGGGCATAAATATATTTTGCTGAGTACTTTTCCTGGTGCAACAGCCATGAATGCCTGGGCTGAGATGGATGAATGGGAAGATGGTCAAAGCTACTCATAGAAAGGTATTTAATTGGAACCACTGTACTGCTTAAGGTGAAAGAATGAACAATAAGTATGAAAAAACACATTGTCAAATAGTCTTTTAACCTTTATGAAGACCTTTTACATTAAAGAATTATGAAATAATTCTATGAAATAAATACTGAAGCATAGTTCCTTTAAAAATTTAGCTTTTATAATTTAACATAGACATATCATTTTTATGGCAAAATAATTGCAATAGTCTTTATTTGATGTAAGTTTATTTCTGGTTTCATTAAAAATTCCCAGAACATTGAACATAAGTCAACATTCCATGGAGAAGGAAGTATTATGCAGCTTGCATGTGTGCATATCTGCATATCGGAGCACAAAATATTGACATGATAATTGCAGTCAAGCCTGAGTGAACAGTGGCCTGTGGGAATTCAGCTGGTGTTGTACCAACTGGATGGCTGCTCAGGACACAGTTTGAAATGCAAGGTGCAAGTTAGCACTTTATTCAGCACAGGCAGGCATCATTTAAAAATCCTTGGGGGCAGCCCTGGTGATGTGCAGATGTTAAAACAGTCTGTTCTGAAGTGCTGATATTTTTGAACACTGTAAAAGACTTCTAGATTCTGGGTGAAAAATATTTGCACAATTATTAAAGACATATAACGCACAATCTTTTCCAACTCCTTTCTGGATGTTTTAGGTAATAGGGAGTGTATATGCAGAAGTAACTGGACAGGTAGTTAAAAGAAGAAACAGGAAAATCAATAACCAAATAAGGTCATTTAATTTATAACTATAAAACAGAAAGGGTTTTGAGTCTCAACTTTGTGTTAGAAATGATGTTGAATGAATAAGGATATCTGAAACAAATATGTTATTTAGTAATATATTAAATCTAAGCTGTTATGTTCTAGTAAATTATTGATTTCTTCTTTATTTATAGAGTTCACCAGTACCCCATAATTTACAAATTCAGATTAAGATGCTGTAGCCTAATTCTATTCTTTATTCTACTTTGGAAATACCTGATGGAACAAGAAAAAGATCAATCATTTTTTATGTGTCAGGCTGAATCTTCCATCACAAATTTTGGCTTTCATATATAGTTTAAATATATTTTTATATTGAAGTATAAAATATAATAATTTGAAATTCTAGATTGTATACTAAAAATTAAGCTCTGATCTTAAAGAGAAATAGATATTTTAAGTATACTTGACCTTTAAAATATTTTATACCAAAGGTTTGGGGATCTGTTGATTTAGTAATGTATTTTTATTTAAGTATATTAGAGTTTTTTTCAATAGCTATTTTTATTGTGGAGTAAACATATTTGAAAAAATATTTGTGTTAAGTTTTTTTTAAAGTTTTCTCATTATATTGCTCATAGATACCATTTTAGTAGTTTATTATGCATATTCAAAGTAGAAAAATAGTTATGAAACAGTTCATGAATAAAAGGTTAGATAGTATGATAATGGTATGATTCTCATTTCCCTAAACTTCCATTTTTATCAGTCTTCCTGTTTTAGAATCTTAATGTTTATCAGAAAGTGAGAAAGCATTTAAATGGAAAGTCATTAATAAGTATAAAATCTACATTTTAATAGATTTTGTGCTCAAATGAAAGAAAATGTTCTTCCAACTAGGTTTATTTTGTGCATTATTGTTATCTATCTGTTAATTAAGAATAATCAATGTCAGTAAGCTTTGCTTTTTTATTTTCTTTGTTTTCTAAATCAGACCAATATCATTG
This sequence comes from Prionailurus viverrinus, assembly GCF_022837055.1. Lineage (NCBI taxonomy): Eukaryota > Metazoa > Chordata > Mammalia > Carnivora > Felidae > Prionailurus > Prionailurus viverrinus. The sequence continues at coordinate 45,863,000 of NC_062573.1, read as the reverse complement.
CCTCACTTATAGCTAAATGTTTCTTTTAGGCTGTAATATTTCATTTTTGACATCTCATTAAAAATGGGCTCAAGCCCAGAAAATATGATCCTGTCATATTGTATAATACATGGCATGGTCTATAACACAATAAAGTTTTGTTTCCTAATGATTTAGAATAATTTCTCAGATTTTTGAGTTTAGAAAAATGGCAAAAAGTTACTGTGGTAGTTCATGTGGCTAAGTACCAGCAATGTTAAATGTTTAAATGGGTAGTACCCTTGGGAAAAGTGATTGGAGCTTTAAACTTGTACACATTTGACAGCGTCTCTTCACTTCATTTTTCATCCTAAAGAAGTCTGCAAATATTCTTAGCTCACATCATTATTGCACATCAGTGGTTCTAATTAGCTAAACAGGAGTTTGTCTCAGTCATTGATCATCATCAACTTCTTGACAGTATCCCTTTTTTTTTAGGAACCTTTTTTTAAATGTCTTATAAATACAGAGAATATATATTAATTGAATTGACCAGATACATTGGTGGTGTTTTAAATTTGAAACAACTTTTTTACCTTGTATTATTTTAAGTAAAAAATAATTGTATTCGTATTGTAGCGCTGTTTTCTCTTGGGAGCATTTTCCTGTTATGAAAATACCATGTGCCACCAGGAGGAGCTGCTGGACAAATCTCTATATAGATTGTGAATTGTGATTTTTTTTTTCAATTTCAAAACTATAATAGTCACTTTTGAAGGTTTTTGGTTTAAAATACATCAGTGAAGTATATTTTTGAAGTTTATATTTGACATGAAGTTTATAGATCATTTATGACCTATATTTTCAGTATTATATTACTCAGCTTAGTTATTGTTATTTTAGTGACTCTCAAATTTTAGTGTGTGTCAACATCACTTGAGGCTTTGTGTCTTAGTTCGGGTTGTTATAACAGAATATCTTAGTTCAGGTGGCTAAAAAGCCAAACATTAATTTCTTATATTTCTGGAGGTTAGGAAGTCCAATATCAAGGTGACTGCTGATTCCATTCCTTGTGAGAAATCTCTTGCAGACAGCTACCTTCTTGCTATATTTTCACATGATGGGGAGGGAGATCATCTTCATGTAGATCCCTAACCCCATTCATGAGGACTCCATCCTTATGACTTCCCAAAGGCCCCACCTACCAAAACTAGCGCATTGGGGATTAGGGCTTCAACATGAATATGAAACATTCAGTCCAGAGCACCTTGTTACGGTTAAACACTGATTCCTGGGCCCTACCCTAGAGTTTCTGCACTTAGAAAGGGTGGAAGATAGTACATTTCTAGCAAGTTCTTGGATGATGCTAATCCCACTTCTCTGGTGACTCACAGTATGAGAACCACTTGGTTAGACTGTGTGTAAGTTTATGTACATACCTATGTATATAGTAGGAGATAATCACTCTGGTACCAAGCTGCAGTAATGCTTTTGTTTGAGTTTTGTGGCACATGTTTTATCCCTGCCTCATAAAAAGGACACCAGAACGTATTTGGACACTGGTAGGGATTTTAGGCTTACTACAAAAGAGTGAATTAGAAAGACTCTATCCCTGTAAACTAAACTAATTCCTGGGAATTTAATATTAGACTCATAACATATTCAAAAAGTAACTTACAGGGGGAGTTTCTGACTGGAATTAATATCTTGGCTGTTATATCCTGGGTCTTTGTCCTTGAGTAAACTCAATCAAACCCTTCCCTTTGAGATTTGAAGCCATCTTCCCCCTGATGCATATACCTTGAATTGATGTAGTACTGTTTTGCAGTACTCGTGATTTTATAATATTCAACACTCAAATGATAATTTGAGATTATATATTTGTGACAAATGATAGGCAAAGGGTGTATATATTTTTTTCTTTTTTTTTCTTTAAGCTTTTAATTCCAGTATAGTTAGCATATTGTTATATTAGTTTCAGGTGTACAATATAGTGATAAAGGTCATATATTTTTAATATATAAAATAGTTTTATAAATCAAAACCAATAAAATATAAAATGACAGTTATGTTGACTGGCACTGGAAAATTAGGAAAAAAACATTTCAATTGGTGAAAATATGTTGAAATTCATTATTAATAAAAAAAATAAATACAAAGAGAGCCCAGTTGAAGACAGTGGACTGTGATTATGCATTAGATGTGCTATCAATACTTGGTAATAGAAAATAAAATGATAAAACAGAATAAAATACAAACAGTAAAAATAATACATATGTTTGTAAAATTTTAAGTGTGATTTATTCCAATTCTCTACCTAGTGTGTGCCTATATTCAGAGGGCTGAACCTGGCTAGAGAAAAATTCTGAGCCATGACGACTGGTCATATGTGAATTTATGACTACTGACCTTCATGGTCTTAGTACTGACTAGTAGATATCCTATTTTTTCCTGGCTCACTTACCATCCCAGTCTCCTAGAAGACTATTTGATGCTTAACTCTCTTGTCAACTTATAACACTTTGTTTTTCCTTTTCACTTTCAGATAACTGTTATGAATTTGTCAGATTAATGTTAAGTGGAGCACAGGGCGCTGGATGGTGAGCCATGGTTCAACAACAGACCATAAGAAAAACTGAAATAGAGAAGTTTATTGCTCACATGTCCTAGAGGAAGTACCCGGCATGCCTCGAGGGGCCACATGGGGAAGTCAAGGCACAGTACGGAGACAGAGAGGACCTAGGGCACATGCCTTTATGAGGGTTTGTGTGTGGAGTACTTTGGGGTTTCCAGGCTCAGGTGGGATTGGTCAAACCAAAAGAGCTAGGTTTTGGTGAGCTCTATGAGGGGATCTTATGTAAGGGACACATAAGAGAATGGCATTGGGAGGCAGGGGAGATTGTTGATCACAATGGCTGTTAGGGAAGTCATATCAAGAACTTTAATTTACTTGTGACTCTGTGAGCTGCTATCTAGGGCACTTGCATGAACTAGCTTCAGGCTGCTTGGCCAAACCAAATGGATGCCAAGGCATGGAGTAGCTTTAGCTAAACTCTTGACAACCTCCTTGCTTCCTACACCACTGAATAAATAGAAGCTTTTAGAAGAGAGCTTTTACTCTTTCCCATAACCACATCTTCTACCAACATACCTGAATCTATTTTCTCTTTTTCTCTTTTTATTTCTTTGGAAGAACTGTTTATACTGTCACTTAAGTTCAAAAAAAAAAACTGTGCACACTGAAGCCTTAAGGATGCAAGGATGTCACTCTGTAGTTCTCTCTTCTCTCTCTTGCGTCATCTGTATCGCTCACTATCCTGGGTCATTCCTGTCCACGTACTCACATGCAATTTTATCTTCTGTCTTTTGAAAAAAATCTCTTTTGATCTCACATTTCTTTTGAAATACTGTTCCATTTCTCTGCTGCTTTTTACAGCAAAAATCATCTGAAAAGTAGTTTTTACTATCTCTATTTTTTTCTTTCTCTCTTGAACTGACTCCAATTAGGCTTGTATGTCCACCATTCTCCTAAAACAGCTCTTGTCAAAATCACCAGTGACTACAATACTGCTAAATCCCAGCAATCCAGTTTTTAGTCTTTGTCTTCTTTAGCATGTTTACAGCATTTGCCAAGGTTGGTTCCTTCTAGAAATAACTTGTTCACTTAGCTTTCTCTCTTGATTCTCCTTTTGCATGACTGTGTATCCTTTGTAGTATCATTGGCAGTTTTCCTCGCCTTACTAACCTATAAATGTGGAGTGCCTCAGGACCGAATTCTCAGATTTTTCTATCCAAAATTACTTCTTAGGCTTTTAAATATATTTGGATGATGCCTAAAGTTTTATCTTCAGCCTTGACCATTTGACTGATTCTAGACTTGTTTACCAACCGCATATTGGATTTTGATTAAACATCTCACATTTGACATGTCCAAATCCCAAATACTTAAAAAAAAAATTTTTTTTTTAGTGTTTGTTTATTCTTGAGAGAGAGAGAGAGAGAGTGTGAGTGGGGGAGGAGCAGAGAGAGAGGGAGACAGAATCTGAAGCAAGCTCCAGGCTCTGAGCTGTCAACACAGAGTCCGATGTGGGGCTTGGACTCATGGACCTTGAAATCATGACCTGAGCCTAAGTCAGAGGCTTAACTGACTAAGCCACCCAGGTGCCCCTGTCCAAATCCAAAATTCTAATGTCCCTTAACTCTCCTCATCAGGATCTGAGATCATGTCTACTTGATCCTTCCAGTTATTCAGACAAAAGCCTTGGAAACATTCTTGACTTCTCTCTTCCCTTAAATCTCATACCTATTGGATCAAGAAATCCTGTTAGCCCTACCTTCAAAATATCAAGAATTTTATTACTTTCTCAGTAACACCACCATTACCTATCTTGTCGAGTTCATCTTTAGTTCTCACCTGGGTATTTTATCTGCCCCCTAATTATTCTCCCTGCTTCTACTTTTGATTGCTAGAGTCTGACCTCAGCCCAGGACCCACTGTGATACTTGTAAAATATTAATTCTTATTGTATTATTTCCCTACTCAAAACTATCCTCTCTGTTCCAATTTTATTGGGAGTCAGATCTAAAGTTCATAGGGCTTAAAAGGCGATATACTGCTTTATTCCCAGTGACTATTCTGTCCTCAGCCACCATTCTCCCCTTGTATGGACGTTACTATTTTGCTGTTCTTTGGCTACACCAATTGTGCTCTTGCCTCAGTATCTTTGCTCTTGCTACTTTTCCCAAAGCCTGGAAAACTCTTCCCTGAAATCTCTATGACTCTTAATTCCTTCCTTTAAGTTTCTGGTCACATATCTTTAAGGACAGTCATTTTTATAAAATAGCAACAGCCTTCTTTTTGCTTCCCAGTTCTCTAAGACGAGGCATCCCTTTCTGCATTACCCTAGTGTATTGTTCTTATACATATAGCTTATACATATAGCTATACATATAGCTAGTTGGCATACTGTATATTCACTTATATATCATTTATTTTCAGCATCTATGAGCTAGAATGTTAATTCCATCAAGACGGCACTTGGTTTATTTTGTTTGCTGCCGTTCTCTATTCCCTAGAATGAAGTCGAGCATATAATAAATGCTCAATAAACACTCATTAAGTGAATGATGGATTAATGTGTAAATGTGTGTTTGTTTGTTTTTTAGGTATTTATTCTGGTAGGTATTCTTTAAATCTGAGGATTCTATTTAATTCTAAAACATTCTCAGAAATTATCTCCTAAAAATACCGCTTTATCTTTCATCCCATTTTTTTTTTGCTTCTGGAACTCTTTAGGCATATGCTGGGAGTTTCAAGTGAGACCTACATGTCTTAACTGTGTTTTTATATTTTTCATCTCATTTCTGTATGCAGTGTTCTGGATGAATTTCTCATTGTTATTATCCATTTCACTTACTCTCTTTTTACATCTAGTTTTGAGCTAAGCCCATTGAATTGTGTTTTGATTTAGTGGTTGTAATTTTTATTTGCAAGGTTTTCAATCTATTTTTTAAGATCTATTTATTGTTTTTGTTTTTAATTGTAGTCATTCTTTTAGGTCATAAATCCTTACTTACTTTAAAGTCTTTATTTTTATTTATTTTTGAGAGACAGAGACAGCGTGAGTAGAGAAGGGGCAGAGTGAGGGGGAGAGAGAGAATCCCAAGCAGGCTCTGTGCTACTGAGCCTGACGTGGGCTTGAACTCACGGAACTGTGAGATCATGACCTGAGCTGAAACCAGGAGTCGGACACTTAAATGACTGAGCCACCCACGCACACCTTAAAGTCTTTTTCAGTGTGTTGTGTTATTTTAATTTTGTCTAGAGTGATTGATTCTTTGAATGATTCAGTCAGTGTTTGCATGTGTTGTATGTGAATTTAGAGTGTGTGTTTTCTTCTTGTGTTTTGTTGGATTTTTTGTGATAAACCTTGAGTAGGAGGGTTGATGTTACTGTTCTCTTATTCCTTTCTCCACTACCCTGCCTTGCCTAATGCCTTTTTTTCTCTAAAAATTTTGTGTTTGCCACTAAATTGTCACCCTCATCCCATCCTGAAATAGGTTTTATATTTGTAGTGTGAGGCTCTTAGCCAATAATGACACAGAGGATTTGTTAAATTTAGTACCTCGGCTATGGAGTGTTTTGGCTCAGTGCCTGATTGGGATTTTATCTATAAACCTTTGCCTTTCTAAACTTTCATATAAGCCTTAGTTCCAGGCAAGGGTGGGGAAAGACTTTTTCCAGATTCCTTTCAGAAGTTCGGGGCGCCACCCTAGTCTCTGGATTCAAACAATGAGCTTAGTTAGCTATGCTTCCCTATATTGGGCAGGGCACTTTCATTAGCAGTTACCCTCAGGAGCTGAGCTCTTTTTCACCTTAGCCCACATCTGGATCTGGACAGTACACAGCACCTTCACCCTTGTTTGTAGCATTGTATTTCTGTTTAGTTTGCAATCCTTAGAGACGTGGCTGTGTTTCCTTAATTTTTTCTTTTATGTTTTTCTATTAATAGTATCAACTTAGAGGACAGAGAATTGCCTCAAAGTGTGAACTTATTATGCTAGGTTATTGGAAGTCTAATTTAAAATTTTTAAAGTGTACTAGTGTATCATCTGAATTTATCTCTTAAACCAGTGTTGTGCTTTTCTGATTGGTGTCTCTTCCTTCTGATATTCCTTTGTACCTTCTAGGGCCCTTCACTTCATTTCACTGTTTCCCAGTTGAGGGTTCTTTTCTTCTAACTTTCCTGTATACTTTGTCACTCCTGAGTGATTTAAGTATAGATTTCTATTTATTTTACTTATTTTTAAAGTGTTTTAAAATATAAATAAATGTCCGGTAAATTTTTATCCCGTTTTAAGTTGTTAAAACGTTATTAAAAGTTACTAGTAAGTCTCTAGTTCTCTTTTGAGTCTTTTACTTAAAAAAATGATATTTTATTCTTAATTTAATTGTGTGTATAAAGTGCTTATGTTAAGAACATACTGACTTTGGGTGCCTGGGTGTCTCAATTGGTTAAGCTCTGATTTCGGCTCAGGTCATGATCTCGCGGTTTGTGAGTTTAAACCCTGCATGAGGCTCTCTGTGGTCAGTGCAGAGCCTGCTTGGAATTCTCCCCGCCCCGTCCCTCCCCCACTTGCATTCTCTCTCTCTCAAAAATAAATAAACATTAAAAAATAAAGAACATATTGACTTATTTTAAATTAATGATAGAGTGGTTGTGATCAAGATTAAATGTGTTGCGTTTTTTTTTTTTTAATCATGGATCTAAATCTGGAAACTAAACTGTTCTTTTGGTATGAAGTTGTCTTAGTTGTCAGCAGTTTGTAAGTTGTTGTCACTTGCCATATGGTTTCTGATTAATTCTGAAAGGGCTGTCAACCCCAGATAATTTAATTTTCTATATTTTAAAGTGATACTCATTTTCAGGATGTGAAAATTTAAAGGGTTAGCTACCAATTATAACTAATAAACTCTCCCTTATTTTTCTTTGTAGAGAAAAACAGAAATCTGAAGCTAAAGACAGAAAAGTTTTAGAAATTCTGCAAGTGAAGGATGCTAAAATACAAGAATTGGAACAGGTTGGTGTAACAGAAAATACTAAGAATATTTTTTCAGGTAGTAGATATTTGCAATTACTTTTAATTAAAAAAAATATTCATTAAGAACATTGGAGTAATCACCTCAAACCATCACTATTTTGAAACTACTATGGCCAGATATTCTTCACTATTGTAATTTGCTTATAGCCTGTTGTTGTCCGAATTAATGGGCTATGTCATTTATTCATTAAAATTCTTAAGATAGTGTTATGGTTTTATAGTAGTAACTAGCAATTATTCATTGTTCTATTGAATTTTGCCTCTTATTATTACCAGTTATCATTGTATTATTAGCAGTATCATTGAAACTTGTAAGTTTTCAGATGGTTTCATTCATAGAAAGGATCAACAAATAACAGGAATGATTCCATTTGATCTTTTGAAAACTGTCGTTTCTTATGTCTTATCTATAATCAGTTAACTATACAATTACATATATAATAAAATTATATGTAATTATATAATCAGGATATTATCACTGCAAAAATCCATGTTATCAGTGCTTCCCAGAACCATTTTCAAAGTATACACATCTCAAAAATGAAGGAGAAAGAAATTTATTGTAAGAATGGCCTCTATTGTGATAAAATACTTAAATTCATTTTGTACCCAATTGTTCCTTGTGGGCTAAATTGCCCATAATTCTTCTAGGGTAAATGGAGGCTCTTTTTGGAAACTATGATCTTTGAGTTTTGACTCTATTTTCCTTCCTAGCCAATTAAAGTTTTATGAGAACTTTGATCTAAGTTTGGTTATTGTTATAAAGTTGTTTTATCAAAAAACTTAAAGTGGAAGTTAACTTAGATAAAAGATCCAATTATTTTTATGTTCTCTACATCCATAGAATATCTTTCTAAAATGGAACAATGCATTCTTTTATGACATATAAGCTTGAAGTTTATACATTCTCCAATGTTGTGTTTTCCTCATAGGAAATATCATAATTGATACCATAATGGTAAAATTTTAGAAATAATATTTTAGTCTGTTTGCTCTGGAGGGGAAAATGTTGTGTTTTCTACCTGAATGTCAAAAAACATTAAAATGGATTCTAAGATGGATAAATACTGTTATATGCCTAGGCTAAGCTGCCTAATAGATATAACCATATGACTTAGAAGTGCCAAGTGTCATTTGTACTCACACTAGATTGAGAAAAACTAGCCATATTGGCCACCCCGAGATTCTGGAGGTTAGGAAGATAAAGAACCAGACTGAGCAATCTATTCTTCAGTTACAGCTCTATTCTATGGAAGAGAATGCATTTTGCCACTCTTTGATATTCTTGGGTTTTAAGTTTGCAGTGAGTGCTTTAGGGAATGCTCAGGTTACCAGATCTAGATAGCTATAGCATACCATTTTTTAAAAATGTTGACTTTTAAAAATGATAGTATATTTCCCCTTTGCTAAATTCTTTTTGTGCTTCCTCTTTCTTGAGGGATATACTATTTAACTATTTACGTTTTTGAGCAGAATCACTTAGCTTGGGGATAAAATATTAAATTTCCATAAGAGAAATTATTTGTTTTTAGGCTTCCTAATTTTTTTAGAGGCCCTAATTTGCCAAAATCATGTATATTTTTGTTCAGTAATGGTTACAACTTTCTACAAAGTATAATATGTTAAATGTATATACTATTCTGTGATGGTACTTTGGAAAATTCGAAGTTACAGTTCTTGCCTTTTTTTAATTTTTATTTTTTTAATTTTTATTTTTTTTCAAAGTTTTTTTTTCAATATATGAAGTTTATTGTCGAATTGGTTTCCATACAACACCTAGCGCTTATCCCAAAATGTGCCCTCCTCAATAGCCATCACCCACCCTCCCCTCCGTCCCACCCCCCATCAACCCTCAGTTTGTTCTCAGTTTTTAAGAGTCTCTTATGCTTTGGCTCTCTTCCACTCTAACCTCTTTTTTTTTTTCTTCCCCTCCCCCATGGGTTTCTGTTAAGTCTCTCAGGATCCACATAAGAGTGAAACCATATGGTATCTGTCTTTCTCTGTATGGCTTATTTCACTTAGCATCACACTCTCCAGTTCCATCCACGTTGCTACAAAGGGCCAGATTTCATTCTTTCTCATTGCCACGTAGTACTCCATTGTGTATATAAACCACAATTTCTTTATCCATTCATCAGTTGATGGACAATTAGGCTCTTTCCATAATTTGGCTATTGTTGAGAGTGCTGCTATAAACATTGGGGTACAAGTGCCCCTATGCATCAGTACTCCTGTATCCCTTGGGTAAATTCCTAGCAGTGCTATTGCTGGGTCATAGGGTAGGTCTATTTTTAATTTTTTGAGGAACCTCCACACTGTTTTCCAGAGTGGTTGCACCAGTTTGCATTCCCACCAACAGTGCAAGAGGGTTCCCGTTTCTCCACATCCTCGCCAGCATCTATAGTCTCCTGATTTGTTCATTTTTGCCACTCTGACTGGCGTGAGGTGATACCTGAGTGTGGTTTTGATTTGTATTTCCCTGATGAGGAGCGATGTTGAGCATCTTTTCATGTGCCTGTTGGCCATCCGGATGTCTTCTTTAGAGAAGTGTCTATTCATATTTTCTGCCCATTTCTTCACTGGATTATTTGTTTTTTGGGTGTGGAGTTTGGTGAGCTCTTTATAGATTTTGGATACTAGCCCTTTGTCCGATATGTCATTTGCAAATATCTTTTCCCATTCCATTGGTTGCCTTTTAGTTTTGTTGGTTGTTTCCTTTGCTGTGCAGAAGCTTTTTATCTTCATAAGGTCCCAGTAGTTCATTTTTGCTTTTAATTCCCTTGCCTTTGGGGATGTGTCAAGTAAGAAATTGCTACGGCTGAGGTCAGAGAGCTCTTTTCCTGCTTTCTCCTGTAGGGTTTTGATGGTTTCCTGTCTCACATTCAGGTCCTTCATCCATTTTGAGTTTATTTTTGTGAATGGTATGAGAAAGTGGTCTAGTTTCAACCTTCTGCATGTTGCTGTCCAGTTCTCCCAGTACTATTTGTTAAAGAGACTGTCTTTTTTCCATTGGATGTTCTTTCCTGCTTTGTCAAAGATGAGTTGGCCATACGTTTGTGGGTCTAGTTCTGGGGTTTCTGTTCTATTCCATTGGTCTACGTGTTTGTTTTTGTGCCAATACCATGCTGTCTTAATGATTACAGCTTTGTAGTAGAGGCTAAAGTCTGGGATTGTGATGCCTCCTGCTTTGGTCTTCTTCAAAATTACTTTGGCTATTCGGGGCCTTTTGTGGTTCCATATGAATTTTAGAATTGCTTGTTCTAGTTTCGAGAAGAATGCTGGTGCAATTTTGATTGGGATTCCATTGAATGTGTAGATAGCTTTGGGTAGTATTGACATTTTGACAGTATTTATTCTTCCAATCCATGAGCTTGGAATGTTTTTCCATTTCTTTATATCTTCTTCAATTTCCTTCATAAGCTTTCTATAGTTTTCAGCATACATATCTTTTACATCTTTGGTTAGATTTATCCCTAGGTATTTTATACTTCTTGGGGCAGTTGTGAATGGGATCGGTTTCTTTATTTGTCTTTCTGTTGCTTCATTATTAGTGTATAAGAATGCAATTGATTTCTGTACATTGATTTTGTATCCTGCAACTTTGCTAAATTCATGTATCAGTTCTAGCAGACTTCTGGTGGAGTCTATCGGATTTTCCATGTATAATATCATGTCATCTGCAAAAAGTGAAAGCTTAACTTCATCTATGCCAATTTTAATGCCTTTGATTTCCTTTTGTTGTCTGATTGCTGATGCTAGAACTTCCAACAGTATGTTAAACAACAGCGGTGAGAGTGGACATCTCTGTCGTGTTCCTGATCTCAGGGAAAAAGCTCTCAGTTTTTCCCCATTGAGGATGATGTTAGCTGTGGGCTTTTCATAAATGGCTTTTATGATGTTTAAGTATGTTCTTTCTTTCTCGAGGGTTTTTATTAAGAAAGGTTGCTGAATTTTGTCAAAGGCCTTTTCTGCATCGGTTGACAGGATCATATCGTTCTTATCTTTTCTTTTATTAATGTGATGTATCACATTGATTGATTTGCGAATGTTGAACCAGCTCTGCAGCCCAGGAATGAATCCCACTTGATCATGGTGAATAATTCTTTTTATATGCTGTTGAATTCGATTTGCTAGTATCTTATTGAGAATTTTTGCATCCATATTCATCAGGGATATTGGCCTGTAGTTCTCTTTTTTTACTGGGTCTCTGTCTGGTTTAGGAATCAAAGTAATACTGGCTTCATAGAATGAGTCTGGAAGTTTTCCTTCCCTTTCTATTTCTTGGAATAGCTTGAGAAGGATAGGTATTATCTCTGCTTTAAATGTCTGGTAGAACTCCCCTGGGAAGCCATCTGGTCCTGGACTCTTATTTGATGGGAGATTTTTGATGACTGATTCAATTTCTTCGCTGGTTATGGGTCTGTTCAAGCTTCCTATTTCCTCCTGATTGAGTTTTGGAAGAGTGTGGGTGTTTAGGATTTGTCCATTTCTTCCAGGTTGTCCAGTTTGTTGGCATATAATTTTTCATAGTATTCCCTGATAATTGCTTGTATCTCTGAGGGATTGGTTGTAATAATTCCATTTTCATTCATGATTTTATCTATTTGGGTCATCTCCCTTTTCTTTTTGAGAAGCCTGGCTAGAAGTTTATCAGTTTTGTTTATTTTTTCAAAAAACCAACTCTTGGTTTCGTTGATCTGCTCTATAGTTTTTTTAGATTCTATATTGTTTATTTCTGCTCTGATCTTTATTATTTCTCTTCTTCTGCTGGATTTAGACTGTCTTTGCTGTTCTGCTTCTATTTCCTTTAGGTGTGCTGTTAGATTTTTTTATTGGGATTTTTCTTGTTTCTTGAGATAGGCCTGGATTGCAATGTATTTTCCTCTCAGGACTGCCTTCGCTGCATCCCAAAGCGTTTGGATTGTTGTATTTTCATTTTCGTTTCTTTCCATATATTTTTTAATTTCTTCTCTAATTGCCTGGTTGACCCATTCATTCTTTAGTAGGGTGTTCTTTAACCTCCATGCTTTTGGAGGTTTTCCAGACTTTTTCCTGTGGTTGATTTCAAGTTTCATAGCATTGTGATCTGAAAGTATGCATGGTATGATTTCAATTCTTGTATACTTATGAAGGGCTGTTTTGTGACCCAGTATGTGATCTATGGTGGAGAATGTTCCATGTGCACTCTAGAAGAAAGTATATTCTGTTGCTTTGGGATGCAGAGTTCTAAATGTATCTGTCAAGTCCATCTGATCCAATGTATCATTCAGGGCCCTTGTTTCTTTATTGAAAGTGTGTCTCTTTATTGACCGTGTGTATAGATGATCTATCCATTTCTGTAAGTGGAGTGTTAAAGTCCCCTGCAATTACCTCATTCTTATCAATAAGGTTGCTTATGTGTGTGAGTAATTTTTGGGGCTCCTGTATTTGGCGCATAGACATTTATAATTGTTAGCTCTTCCTGATGGATAGACCCTGTAACTATTATATAATGTCCTTCTTCATCTCTTGTTACAGCCTTTAATTTAAAGTCTAGTTTGTCTGATATAAGTATGGCTACTCCAGCTTTCTTTTGACTTCCAGTGGCATGATAAATAGGTCTCCATCCCCTCACTCTCAATCTGAAGGTGTCTTCAGGTCTGAAATGAGTCTCTTGTAGACAGCAAATAGATGGGTCTTGTTTTTTTATCCATTCTGATACCCTATGTCTTTCGGTTGGCGCATTTAGTCCATTTACATTCAGTGTTATTATAGAAAGATATGGGTTTAGAGTCATTGTGATGTCCGTAGGTTTCATGCTTGTAGTGATGTCCTGGTACTTTGTCTCACAGGATCCCCCTTAGGATCTCTTGTAGGGCTGGTTTAGTGGTGATGAATTCCTTCAGTTTTTGTTTGTTTGGGAAGACCTTTATCTCTCCTTCTATTCTAAATGACAGACTTGCTGGATAAAGGATTCTTGGCTGCATATTTTTTCTGTTCATCACATGGAAGATCTCCTGCCATTCCTTTCTGGCCTGCCAAGTTTCAGTAGAGAGATCAGTCACGAGTCTTATAGGTCTCCCTTTATATGTTAGAGCACGTTTATCTCTAGCTGCTTTCAAAATTTTCTCTTTATCCTTGTATGTTGCCAGTTTCACTATGATATGTCATGCAGAAGATCGATTCAAGTTCCGTCTGAATGGAGTTCTCTGTGCCTCTTGTTTCAATGCCTTTTTCCTTCCCCAGATCCGGGAAGTTCTCAGCTATTATTTCTTCAAGTACACCTTCAGCACCTTTCCCTCTCTCTTCCTCCTCTGGAATACCAATTATGTGTATATTATTTCTCTTAGTGCATGACTTAGTTCTCTAATTTTCCCCTCATACTCCTGGATTTTTTTTATTTCTTTTTTCTCAGCTTCTTTTTCCATAATTTTATCTTCTAGTTCACCTATTCTCTCCTCTGCCTCTTCAATCCGAGCCGTAGTTGTCTCCATTTTATTTTGCAGTTCATTGATAGCATTTTTTAGCTCCTCCTGGCTGTTCCTTAGTCCCTTGATCTCTGTAGCAAGAGATTCTCTGCTTTCCTTTATACTGTTTTCAAGCCCAGCGATTAATTTTATGACTATTATTCTAAATTAGTGAATTAGTGCTAATTCACAGAATTAGTGAATTCACTATTTATTTTAGAGAGAGAGAGACACACAATGTGATTGGGGTAGGGGCAGAGAGAGAGGGAGACATAGAATCTGAAGCAGGCTCCAGGCTTCGAGCTGTCAGCACAGAGCAAGACGCAGGGCTCGAACTCACAAACCTTGACATCATGACCTGAACCAAAGTTGAATGGTTAACCAACTAATCCATGCAGACACCCCTTTCCAGATTTTTTTCTTAAGGTTCTTTTCTTGTTTCATAGCATTGTCGTCAGAAAAGATGCATGGTATGACTTCGATTCTTTGAATTTGTTGAGACTTGATTTGTGGCCTAATATGTGATCTGTTCTGGAGAACGTCCCATGTGCATTTGAAAATGGTGTGTATTGTGTTGTTTTAGGCTGGAATGTTTTGAATGTATGTTAGATCCATCTGGTTGATTTTCTGTTTGGATGATCTATCCATTGATGTAAGTGGGGTGCTAAAGTCCCCTATTATTATTGTATTACTATTGATTATTTCCTTTATGTTTGTTGTTATTAGCAGCTTTATGTGTTTGGCTGATTCCATGTTGTGTGCATAAATATTTACAAATGTTATATATTCTTGTTGGGTTGTGTCCTTTATGATTATATAGTGTTCTTGTTTGTCTCTTACTACATTCTTTGTTTTAAAGTCTATTTTGTTCAATATAAGTATTGCTACCCAACTTTCTTTTAAATTCCATTTACATGATACGTGTTTTTCCATGTCTTTACTTTCAATCTACATGTGTCTTCAGTTCTGTAATGAGTCTCCTATCGGCAGCCTATGGGTGGGTCTTGCTTTTTATCCAGTCTGTCATCCTATGTCTTTTGATTAGAGTGTTTAGTTAATTTACATTCAAAGTAATTATTGATAGGTATGTACTTATTGCTATTTTGTTACTTGCTTTATGGTTGTTTTGTAGTTCTTTTCTATTCTTCTCTTGCTCTTTTCTCTCACAATTTGCTGGCTTTCTTTG
The DNA here is from genome assembly GCF_022837055.1 of Prionailurus viverrinus. Taxonomy (NCBI): domain Eukaryota; kingdom Metazoa; phylum Chordata; class Mammalia; order Carnivora; family Felidae; genus Prionailurus; species Prionailurus viverrinus. Next base: position 45,847,808 of record NC_062573.1, on the reverse strand, counting down.
GTGATATACTTGGATTCCTTTCTCTGCATTTTTTTTCATATCTGTTATGGTGTTTGATTTGTGGTTACCCTTAGGTTATATACCTAATACCATTAGGTATATAACATTTTGTGCATATAGCAGTTTATATTATATTGATAATATATCAATATAATGTGATATGAGGTTTGAATGTGATATTATGTTTGAATTCATTTGTTTCTTTTCTCTCCTGCCAAATTTTAGGTACATTGTATCATACTTCACATCCTTTTATTTTGTGAATCCCTTGACTGAATTTTACAGATGTACTCATTTTTATTGCTTTTGTGCATCCTACTTTTCTTACTCCTAGCTATGGCCTTTCCTTACCATTTAGAGTCCCCTTTAACATTTCTTACAGGCTGGTTTCGTGGTGATGAATTCTTTTAACATTTTTTGTCTGGGAAGCTCTTGGTCTCTCCTTCTGTTCTGAATGATAGATTTCTAGATAGAATATTTATGGCTGCAGGTTTTTTTCTTTCAGCACTTTGAATATATCATGCCACTCCCTTCTGACCTGAAAAGTTTCTGCTAAAATCAGCTGATAGCCTTATGGGGTTTCCCTTGTATTAACTGTTTTCACTTGCTGCTTTTAAAATTCTCTGTCATTACTTTTTGCCATTTTTATTATTACATGTCATTGTGTGGACCTCGTTGAGTTGATTTTGTTGGGGGCTCTCTGTGCCTCATGGGTCTGGATCTCTGTTTCCTTCCCCAGATTTGGGCAGCTTTGAGCTGTTATTTCTTCAAATAAAAATTCTGTCCCCTTTTTTCTCTCTTCTTCTAGGATCCCTATAATAGGAGTGTTATTACACTTGATGGAGTTGCTGAGTTCCCTCAGCATTGTATTATTATTTTTTGCTCTCTCTACTGTTCAGCTTCATTACTATCCATTACTCTTTCCTCCAGACCTCTGATTTGTTCATCTTCTTCCTCTAGTCTCCTGTTTATACCATCTAGTGTATTTTTAATTTTAGTTATTGAGTTCTTCTTCTCTGTTTGGTTCTTTTTTATGTTGTTTGTCTCTTTCTTAAGGGTCTCACTGAGGTCCTCCACTCCCACTCTTTTTTCAAGTCCATTGAGTATCTTTATGATCATTGCTTTAAATTCTCTATCAGGCATATCACTCTTCTCCATTTCATTTAGGTTTCTTGCTGTGATTTTGTCCTTTTCTTTTATCTGGGACATATTCCTCTGTCTCCTCATTTTGTCTATCTCTCTGTGTCTGTTTGTATGTATTAAGAAAGTCAGCTACATTTCTTGCTCTTGAAGTAGTGGCCTTATAAAGAAGTCTCGTAGTGCCCTGCAGTGCATTGTCCCCTGGTCACAAGAACCTGGCTCTTCAAAGGAGTCTCTTATGTGTGGTGCTTGTGTCCTACTGTTGTGGCTGAGCCTCTTTTGCCTTTCAGTCCAGTTGTCTGCCATGGTTCTCTTTGCCTGTTGTTGGCAGTATTTGGTCCCTGTGTTGTTGTTGAGCCAGTCTTGGGGCCACCTTGGGCTTGAGTTGAGTCAGACTAGGCATTTGCCAGAGATGTAGTAGCACTGAACTCAGATTGCTTTCCCTATATTGTTCCCTGAGAAGCTTTCACTGCTGAGGACCTGCAGTCAAACCAGATTATCTTCTCCCAATCCACTGCTGGGGCTCCAGCCCCTGGTGTGTGTGGTTCTTCCCCTCTCCTTGGAACAGTAGTAACTTTGGAGTGGTACTGGCTCCTATTCAGTCCACTGACACATTGCTAGGCTTGTAGTACTGCTTTTGATAGGCTCCTGCTAAGGATGTATTGGAAGGGACAGGTCTGCAGGAGAACAAGGGGGCAGGGAGCACAGTGTTAGCAAGGTTTATACAGGTCTGCTGTGCAAGGGGACCTGGAGCTGCTTTAGAAAATGGCTGTAGGATTAGAGGGGTTGAGTCCTTAGGAGAATGTGGGGGCAGGGCACACAGAGTGCCAGCAAGGTCCAAACCTGTCCATTGGAGGAGGGGACCCACAGCTGCCCAGAATGCCTGCCAAGGTTGGAGGGTGTAGATCCACAAAAGCATGGTTGGGGGGTCAGTAGGAAGGGAGATGTGTGCTGTTAGCAATCTAGGTGGAGAGTTTTGGGGCAACACTGATTCCAGCAGGTTTCTGTATCTCTAGGCTGGTGGAGAGAGAAATGGCACCAGCTAACTCCTTTGTTCCTGGAGAAGTCTCCCAAAGATCTCTGCCCCTCCAGCACAGCCTCTGAGATTAGTAAAGAAATCTTTTCCCAAATACCCCAGACATTTTTCAAATGCTGCTTCTGGGCTGTATCTCTGCAGGCCTCTTTGTTGTGCTGTCTCTAAGGTGGGGAATCAGTTTCCTCTTGCCCTCTTGGCTCTCCTAGAGCCAAGCCTGATGGTTTTTAAAGTTCCAGGTGTTAAGCCCCACTGATTGTAAGAACTCATGAAATTATGCCCCTCTGTTTTTTGAAGCCAAATGTTATAGGGATTGTCTTCCCCGTGTAGGTTCCCTGCACCTGGTATGAGGTTCTGTTTGTTTGGTCTCTCCAATACTGCAGAGTCTGTCCTTCCCACTTACAGCCCTCTTGGTCCTTTTAGCTCCCAACCACATCTCTGCCCTTCCTACCTTCTTAAATGTAACCTCTTCTCTGAATTTAGCTGTGGAAAGTCTGTTCTGCCAATCTTCAGGTTATTTTCTGGGTTATTTACATTGATATGGATGTTATCTAATTGTATTTGTGGGACAAGGTGAGCATAGGATTCTCCTATATTACCATATTCCCTGGAAGTGAGTTTTGACTCAATCTATATACATTTTTACCTTTTTTTTAAGTTTATTTATTTATCTTTGAGCAAGATGGGGGCGGGGGAGAAAGAGTCCATGCACCCATGCACGGGAGAGAGACAGAGAGAGAGAGAGAGAGAGAGAGAGAGAGAATCCCAAGCAGGCTCTGCTGTCAGCATGGAGCCTGACATGGGGCTCAATATTGCAAACTGTGAGATTATGACCCAAGCCAAAATCAAGAGTCAGACACTTAATCAACTGAGCCACCCAGGTACCCACATCTTTACTTTTTTCAAGGTAGGTTTATCCCATCTGCATTTCTTGATATAACATACTTATTTGGTCTTTGTTCTATGACTAAACTTATGCTTTCTGTTTTTAATGTTTTCTTAGCTTTTTACATTTGCTGTATTTTTCATTTGTGTATGTTTGTGGGTATGTGTGTGCATGCATTTTTGTGTTGATAGTTTGGGAGGTTTAGAGTCTATATCAGTTCTTTTCATGACTAAGTTTATTACTTTATATTTAATGATATACTTCTTAATTCTAACATATTCTGAAAAATCTAATACATATCAACTGCACACTGTAAGATAAGATAAGAAAATTTGTATATTTTTATTTATTCACGTGTTTTTTCCCCTGAATTTTAAAGTGAACTTGCAGAGAGTAAAAGACCTGTATGTTGAAAACTATAGAAAGTTTATGAAGGAAATCGAAGAAGATACAAAGAAATGGAAAAACATTCCAAGCTCATGGATTAGAAGAATAAATATTGTTAAAATGTCAATACTACCCAAAGCTATCTACACATTCAATGGAATCCCAATCAAAATTGCACCAGCATTCTTCTCAAAGCTATAACAAGCAATCCTAAAATTTGTATGGAACCACAAAAGACCCCAAATAGCCAAAGTAATTTTGAAGAAGAAGACCAAAGCGGGAGGTATCACAATCCCAGACTTTAGCCTCTACTACAAAGCTGTAATCATCAAGACAGTATGATTACAGACACAAAAGCAGACACATAGACCAATGGCATAGAATAGAGACCCCAGAATTGGACCCACAAAAGTATGGCCAACTAGTCTTTGACAAAGCAGGAAAGAATATCCAATGAAAAAAGATAGTCTCTTTAACAAATAGTGCTGGGAGAACTGGACAGCAACATACAGAAGAATGAAACTAGACCACTTTCTTACACCATTCACAAAAGTAAACTCAAAATGGATGAAGGACCTGAATGTGAGACAGGAAACCATCAAAACCCTAGAGGAGAAAGCAGGAAAAAGCCTCTCTGACCTCAGCTGCAGCAATTTCTTACTTAACACATCCCCAAAGGCAAGAAAATTAAAAAGCAAAAATGAACTATTGGGACCTCATCAAGATAAAAAACTTCGAGACTGCAAAGGAGGCAATCAGCAAAACTAAAAGGCAACCGATGGAATGGGAAAAGATATTTGCAAATGACATATCGGACAAAGGGCTAGTATCCAAAATCTATAAAGAACTCACCAAACTTCACACCTGAAAAACAAATAATCCAGTGAAGAAATGGGCAGAAGACATGAATAGACACTTCTCTAAAGAAGACATCCAGATGGCCAGCAGACACATGAAAAGATGTTCAACGTCACTCCTCATCAGGGAAATACAAATCAAAACCACACTGAGATACCACCTTGTGCCAGGAAGAGTGGCTGAAATGAACAAATCAGGAGACTATAGATGCTGGCGAGGATGTGGAGAAACAGGAACCCTCTTGCACTCTTGGTGGGAATGCAAACTGGTGCAGCCACACTGGAAAACAGTGTGGAGGTTCCTCAAACAATTAAAAAATAGATCTACCCTATGACGCAGCCATAGCACTGCTAGGAATTTACCCAAGGGATACAGGAGTGCTGATGCATAGGGGCACTTGTACCCCAATGTTTATAGCAGCACTTTCAACAATAGCCAAAGTATGGAAAGAGCCTAAATGTCCATCAACTGACAAATGGATAGAGAAGATGTGATTTATATATACAGTGGAATACTGCTTGGCAATGAGAAAGAATGAAATCTGGCCATTTGTAGCAACGTGGATGGAACTGGAGGGTATTATGCTAAGTGAAATCAGTCAGGCAGAGAAAGACAGATACCATATGTTTTCACTCATATGTGGATCCTGAGAAACTTAACAGAAGACCAGGGGGAGGGGAAGGGGGGAAAAAGTTGCAGAGAGGGAGGTAGGCAAACCATAAGACTCTTAAATACTGAGAACAAACTGATGGTTGACAGTGGGGGGGGGGTGGTAGGGGAGAAGGGAAAGTGGGTGTTGGGCATTGAGGAGGGCACCTATTGGGATGAGCACTGGGTGTTATATGGAAACCAATTTGACATAAATTGTATGTAATATAAAAAACAAAAAATAAATAAAAACATCAGGCTAAAAAAATAAAATGTTCTCACTTTAAAAGCAAAAAAAAAAAAAAGGAGTCTGGACATAGCTAGATTGTCTGTTCAGTATCTCATGGTTGTACTCAGGGTTTCCTTTCGGCTTGCTCTTATCTGGAGGCTTGATTTGGGAAAAATCTGCTTCTAAGCTCATTCAGGTTGCTGACAGTATCCATGTCTTTGTAATTTTAAGACTGAAGTCCTAACTGGGGCCAAACTCTGTATTAGTCAGGGTTCTTCAGAGAAGCAGAAGTGATAGAGGTATATGCATATGTGTATGTATCTACCTATATCTGTCTTTCTAGAAAGAGAGATTGATTTGAAGGCATTGGCTCATGCAGTTTGGGGCTGGCAAGTCTGATTTATGCAAGACTGGCTGGCAGGGTGGAGACCCAGGAAGAGTTGATTTTGCAACTCAGAAAGCATTCTGGAGGCAGAATTCCTTCTTCCTCAGAAGACTATAGCCCTTTGTTTTATCATCTTCAGTTGACTGGATGAAGCCCAGGCACATTATGGAGAGGTTATCTGCTTAACTCAAAGTCACTGATTTAAATATTAATCATACCTGAAAAATATGTTCACAGCAACATCTAGACTTGTGTTTTATCAAAAACTTGATACCATGGGGAGCCTGGGTGGCTCAGTTGATTGGGCCTTTGACTTCAGCTCAGGTCAGGATCTCACAGTTCATGGGTTCGAACCCTGTGTTGGGCTCTGTGCTGACAGCCAAGAGCCTGGAGCCTGCTTCCAATTCTGTGTCTCCCCCTCTAACCCTCCCCTGCTTGCACTCTGTCTCTCTCTCTCTCTCTTTCTCAAAAATAAAAATAAACATTAAAAAGAAATTTAAAAAAAACTAGATACCATGGGTACTATGGCATAAGCAAGTTGACACTTAAAATTAACTAAATGGGTAAAAAGTAGTGAGGTGAATAGGCCTTTACTGTGAGGTTTTCTGTTTATCTGGCTAGGGCTTAGGCTGTGTTTACCGTTTGCTGTAGTTGTATGTTTCAGAGGCTAAACTTTGTTTTGCTGTCCTTTTTTTGGGTTTTTCTACAAGCTTCTTAAGTACTGTCTGAGATGCACAGTTTTTTTTCCATTGTGTTCCCTTGTTATACAGAAGCCCTATTGGTATGGTGGTCCAGTGTCAGGGGGAGATGAAGTATTCTATACTCTGATTAGGTTTCAATCTTTTAGTGAGCTTGTGTCCCTACAATGTGACCTTCACAAGTGCTTCTGTTTCTCCCCCCTCCCTTGGATTAATAGGAAGGCTAGAGGGTGTTGGAGTTAGGTATTTCCCTTTAGCCAGGTTGATTTGGCTCTGGTGAAAGTCACCTAAAATTGGGCTTTTTTGGGCTTTTTAAAACTTGTCTACTTTGATCCTCCAGCAATCTGTTAATTACAGATTAAATTTTTCTACCCTGGTAGTGGTTTTCATGGATTTTACTGCTCCTGGGCTCCTGCTCTGGTATATTGCCATTCTCTTTATATATCTGTCTGTTTCTCTAGTTTTTGGAACAGCAGTTTGCTCTATGTCCCCAATTCTCTGGTAGATCCAAAAAGAGTTTTTGAGTTTTAATTAGTTCAATTTTTTCCATGTTGTGTAATCAGGAGAGATGACTTCCAAGTGCCTTACATGCTTGAGTGGAACCTGGAAGTTTCTCCATTGTGTTTTTATTAAGTAGCTCTTAATTTTTAAGACTTACAGCCTGTGGAATAGAGTTAACACTTAAGGATGACAATTCCGGGGGTACTTGGGTGGCTCAGTCAGTTAAGAGTCTGACTCTTGATTTTGGCTTAGGTCATGATCTCACAGTTTATGAGTTCAAGCCCTGCATCAGGCTCTGTGCTGACAGCATGGAACCTGTTTGGAATTCTCTCTCCCCCTCTGCTCCTTGCAGAGCACATGTGCATTCTCTCTCTCTGTCTCTCTCAAAATAAATAAATAAACTTAAAAAAATAACAATTCCTATAGCTTATTTAAGTCTTACTTAGATATCCAGTCAAATTTCTAGAAAGTTGTGTGCATGCCGCACACACACACACATACACAGTTTTTTAGCTGGTTGCAGAAAAAACTTTCATAAGAGTGCAATCTAATATTATAACTTATATTTTATTGATGATAGTGTAAAACATTGCCTGTAACTTTTGTGATAAGATACTGCCTTAGCTTTGTCACAAATAGTTATAAAATAAATCATGTAATAAATTCCCCTTCTAGTATTACATTAGATAACTCTGCTAACAGCCTAGTATATTGTATTTGATTAGATGATGATTGTTCTTTAACGTCATATCCCTGCCCCCACCCCTTTTTTTTTCTTTTACCTTATAGGAAGCTCAGAAATAAGTTTTGGTTCTCAGTTACAGTTAGATCTCTTACCTTTTCCTTTTTCTCGCTTTACCGTTGTTTTAGTTATGGCTTCATAACTTGTGTTTTTTATTAAAACTTTCATGCCTACTTGAAAGTAGGTCATATAAATAATACATTAACTATGCTGAAGTATTGCTCGATAGAATTTTAGGTCTTATGCTGCTGCCCCTCCTTTCCCCTTTTTTCTGCGTCATACTCTTTATCATCCTCATCTTACTCCATAGACTTCTCTTGACCGTGATGTGAATTATTCATTTCATGTCTTATCCATAATAAATTATTTGTTCCAGACATATTTTCTCTTGTCACCCTTTATGGTTTATGGTTCCTCAGCGTTCTATTTGCTAGTTTAATATTAACTCAAGCCATACCATTCAAAATGTACTCTATCCAGAGAAGTTTGTTGAAAAGTTTCATTAAGCTAAATTTTAAAATGAACTGTAGCTGTATATACTTGTGATTTCGTTATTTAAAGTAGATCTCAAAGAGCATATTTTATTAGGAAAATATTTTGCATTATACAAAATTTCATAGTTCTTGAAAGGTTTGATTTATCGGTTGTCTTTTATCGGGAGTGCATCTTTGTCTTAATTATTACTTTCATGATTATTTAACATAATATCAGATTTATCAAACTATAAGAATATTGATAGTTTGGGTTAACTAATTTCTCACTGCATTATGCTTCTTTATTTAAAAATTAAGTCTATATTTGTCCTTGTTGATTGTTAAATTCACTCAAATGCCAGAATTCAAATTATTAAATAATTGTTATGAAAGGGCTTGCTGGTGGTGTTTAAGTTGTCAGTTCTTGTTAAGGTTAGCTGACATGAATGGACAAACCCTTCTAAAACTTAAATGATTTGCTTCAGTGTTCTTTCCTTCCTAAAGTCTAAATAATTTCCAGAATAGATGAAGATGCTCAAGTTTTGTCAGTTCTCTTTTCAAAGGAGAGGTCTCTAGATAGCCTGTGAACAGTCTTAGTGTTCACATGATTGAATTTTTCATTCTATGTCAATGTCATTCATAAACATTTACTAATATGTTGTGGAAAACATTATAAGTACATAGATAGTGTGTAATGTGTCAAATTAATAATATGGGCAAGACAGAAATCTAGAAAAGGCAGAAATTACTGTAACATTTGGGGAAGCCTTCATGGAGAGAGGTGGAAATTGAATCTTGAAGGAGGTAACATTTAGATGAGAATAGAAAAATGGGCTATGAGTTGTGGATGGGCCACATTTATGCATCTATTTTTAAGCTGTTTGATTGATGTCAGGCACACCTTGATATGCCCTAACAATTCAAATGGGAAACAAAAATTAAAACTATGTTGAGGAGCCGTGTATACCTACTGGATTTGTAAAAAATACCACGCCTGAGAGTCAAGTGTTGCTGTAGCTGTGGAACTGAGAGAACACTTGAAGTGCTTGTAGCCTATGACTTAGCAGTTTTACCCCCAAATATATTCTTAAGCAGTGTTTTTCAAACTTTTATTAATATGACCCCTACACTGAAAAAAATACATTTTCCCTAATGACCCCAGTGCACCCACAATGAAATAAAAATTTCATATAATAATAGTTCTTACTATGTGTAATAAAGGTAAAATATAATAAAGTATGTATCAAATATGAATTTCATAATATTTAAATAAAACAAATCAAAAACAAAAAATTTAAGAGCAATTTAATGTGTCTGCTTCTTTCTTAATTCTATTCCTTTGGCATAGTTTTTTTGCTAAGAGTTTATGCTTACATTTTTAATATTTTCTATTGTATTCTATTCCAGTTTTTAAAAATGCTGATTGTGATGACTAAATTGATTTAATGACCCATTACTCGATTGCAATCTGTAGTTTGAAAAATACTGCTTGGGAGAAATTCTTGCTCATCTGTATCAGGAGACATGTTTAAGAGTGTTTATAGCAGCATTGTTTGTATACCCCTTTTCCCAAAATGGGAAGCAGCTGAAATATACACTGACAAGAGATAGATAAATATATTATAGTATATTTATATAATAGAATAATACTATACACCAAGGTAATTGAATTGCAGCTACACCTATCAATATGGATGAATTTGGGAACATATGTTGAGCAAAAAACAGCAAATCACAGAATATGTGTAGTATGATTTAATTTGTATAAAGTTCAAAAGTAAGGTAAACTGTATAATATACCAAATAGGGATATTTATGTCTCCAAACTATAAAGAAAGGCCAGACAAGGATAAAAACCAAAATTGTAAGACAGTGCTTTGCCCTGAAGGCTATAGAAATGTCAGAGGATCGGGGGACCTACAAAGGACTTCAAAGGCAATGGTAGAGTTGTGTGTCTTAATTGAGTGGTTGTGGATACAAGGCTGCTCTTTTTACTCTGCTCTTAATACCTTTATATATATTTATCACAGATTATTTTTGTATGTATCCAGTATTTAAAATATTTTTAATTTGAAGTAAAGTAAAATCAACAGTTAACATTACAGCTTAAAAAATAGGAATATAGTAGATACCCTCACTTCATTCCTAAGACTTACCCCATTTTTCATCCTATCCCTGAACCTCACCCTAAGTTTCAGTTCATCCTCATGTCATTTGGAGCATATTTAATAAGGAGCAAATATGGGAGTACAAAATAAATTGGTAATTAAGGATCAGATGAGCATCAGTGATAGATAAGAGATGGAATGAAGGTCAGGGGTTTCTAGTGAGCATACCAGTTAATAACAGAACAGCATGTTGTATCTTGATGTGTCTTCTTGGTTGATAGGCAGACGGGGCTTTGGGAAAAGGTACTGTTAAGAATGACCTGGAGGTTTTCAAAAAGTGTGTAAGCATGTAATGGATGCTTAATAAATGTTAGTTGAAAAAAATGAACAAAAGTTGGCTTGACGAAGATTGAAGAAGTATAGAAAGAGATAGTATAAGGATATGGATTTCAGTTTTACCATGTTAGTTTAAGGTTCCAGCAGATAATCCAAGTGGAGGTATTATATAAAAAGTTGCAAATGTGGCATTAGTGATTGGGAGAGAGTCAAAGCTGCATTGTAGATTAGTTATTCTCTCAGACAGAGATAAGACAAAAAGCCAAGAGTGGGTAAATTTTCTGAGAGGAAAACTGTAGAAGTAAGAGGGAAATTAAGAATTGAGTCATGGACACATCCTGTGATTACGTGTTATTTAGGTATCTCTGGCAGGTAAAAAGGACGTTCAGTTAAAAATTATGGCAGTTTGAATATTCTGAATTATTTTCCTACACAGCAAGATATCTTTGGTACAAAAACAGACTTGCCATTTTTCAGTCTTGAAGATTATTTATGCCTTCACAAATCTGTAATTGTTTCTTTAAAAAATGTTTTCTTCGAAATCATACTCAAGAGGGTAATTCTTATCTTAGTTACATACACTTTTTCTTTGATTGGAATGTTTTATAAAATTTTGTTTTCCTTCTGTTTTGCATCTAAATCCCAAAAATTTACTTTCTGACTGTGGCTTAACATTTGGTATCCAGTTTGTATGTGTCCTTCATCTTAAACTAATAAACAGATACCATACTTGCACTGTTTACTTGAATATTGATGGGCATGTCACCAGAAATAAGAATTGTGAAAGTAGACATTATTATGAAAGCTAGTTAATCCTAATATTATCAGTCAAAATCTAAAACTTTGTAAATAAAATAATTTTTTCTTAGAAGTACCAACGCACCAATAATTGTGATTTTTTTTCCATAGAGAGAAACAGGACTAAAAAAGGAAATAAATGACCTTGTAAAACGGAAGATTGCAGTTGATGAAGAAAACGTTTTCTTAAGGAAAGAATTCAGCGACTTGCAGAAGAAATTTAAAGATAAAAGTCAGGAAGCTAAGGTGTGTTGGCTTCTACATAGTTTTACAGTACTCTTACTTTGAAGTCCTACTTTAAGCTTTGTCAGCCTTTGTGGCACAGAAAGTGACAAGCTTGGAGGAAAAATTGCCTTAGGCCCTGCTGTACCATACAGTTTTCTCACATGCAAAAACTGAGAAAGATGCTTTAAAGATAAGACTCCAAGCTTTATAACTTTCAGATAAATAGTTAATGATGGAAATGGAGCTAAGAAAGTAGGAGTGTGAATATGTGGCTTCTTGTAATTAGATTCTGATGGGACTGGCATTATTAATTGATAAAACCCAGGTCTGGGAGGATATGTCTGTGTGGGTCTCAAAAATAGCTGGGGACAGCATCAAAGGCAGCTTGATCAATTAATGGGCTCTTTGCAAATGTGTACTCATCAAAGCTGTCATCCAGTGAAAAAATATGACCCATCCACCTGCATGAAAAGAGGCCAATAAAAGTATACAGGTGACCTTGGCCATCAAATATAGAAGAAGCTGCTGTGAGGGTAAAACTGCACAGTTTATATTTGCTGATTAGTTCTCACCTTTTTTTGTTGTTGTTTGTTTTGTTTTGTTTATCGGCCCTTGTGGTACTGTTCTACAGGACACTAAGGAGCGTGTACAGAATAAGGAAGAGCAAAACAGACTGGTTATAAAAACTCTGGAGGAGGAAAATGAGAAATTAAGTACCCGCTGCGCTGACCTGCTAAATGACCTGGAGAAACTGAGGAAGCAAGAAGCACATTGGAGAAAAGAAAAATATAGCACTGATGCAAAAATAAAGGTAGGCAATGAGAATGGAGGGAATAAGAATAATGCCGTTATTTTGGATCTAACTTCTTATAGGAAGTTTATTACATGTGATTTTCTTTAAATAACAAGTTATATATTCAAATCTACCAGTGGGGACCAGCATTAATTTATATTCCTTCACTTAAGACCCACAGCTTTTTAAAAATTGATGTTGCAAAGCAGGAAACTGACTTCAAATAGTTATCTAAAATGTAATCATTAAAAAATAAAGGCTATAGCATTTTGAAATAAAACATGTTTTGGAAAAACATATTTAGAATCATGAGGTTTGACATTTTTCAGCTAGAGCTTAAATTTATAAATATAGCTAGAATTCATTACAATCGAGTTTTAAGAATGTATTTTCCAGGTCTTTTAAAAAATAAAATGTGAAAAAAGCATAAAACAGTTGAAAAATACTCATGTGTGTTTTAAAGATGATGCTTTCCTTTGACTTAAAAGGGCCTTATCATAGTAAAATTTTATTTTCATAGAAGATGAAAGGTACAGTCAATCTTCATAATAGTCTGATATCTTTTTTCATCAGTATTTTTCAAAATAGTACTTTTTTGTGGCTTTCTCTTTGTTTTGAGAATATTTTTGTTAATTTTTTTCCCATCAAATTTCAGGTTTCTCATAGACTTTATTGAAAGGCTAGAAGCAAATTTTCATGCTAGTAAATATGATAGTGCCTCTATGTATGCACAATAAAAAGAATATATAACATAAGCACACATACACATACATATATAAATATATATGGCTATTAAAGCATACTAAGTATGGATATGTGTGTGTGATTATTTTAGAGGTGAAGGGATGTCTATTTCTGAGTGTGTGAATCAATTTGTTGCACATATTTAAGAAAACACATTAAATCTATTAGTGTACCATCAGGGAATGACTGAGCCATTGAGAAAATTGAATTCTGGTGCATTTTCTTTCTCAATTTTTATATCAGTTTCTGCTTCCCTGCATCCTTTAAGCTGTGTGGTAGTGCGATAAGGCTAAGTGGCACTTGTGTTAAATTCATGGGTACATGATTATTTGATGATACTCTTCGAATCATTGATTACTGTTTTCCACTTAAATAGTTCATTCTGTGATTGGCTGTGAATTTTGGTTCCGTGACTTTTTTTTTTAATTGTAGGTTTGGTCTTATTAACTTGTAGACATTTTTTATTTACTCTGGATAGTAATACTTATATATATATATATTATGAATATATATATATATATATATATATATAACAAATATATATATATTACAAATACTTTCTGTTCCATGACTCTTGAATAAGGTGAATTGGACTTTGAAAAGTTTGTGAATTTGGAAGAGTCTATTTTATTATTTTCTTCTTTAATATTTTCTAATGTTTTTGCATTAGGAATCTTAGATGCTAAACCTTTCCTTACCCTAAAGTCTGTAATCTACTTAGAATTTATTTTGGGATATGTTGTTTCACACCATTTATTTAATAGTTAATTGATTTGTGATTCAATCTCTCTCATATCTCAAAGTTTCCATGTGTGTATTGGTTTGTTTCTGGAAATCTTATTATTCTCATGGTTTTAGATATTGTGGTTTTGTAATTTGACTCATTGTTTGGCAGGGAAGTCTTCTTTATTCTTATTTTTGTAAGTCCCAAGCCCTGTATGTGCTTCTTCACTGTCTTATAATATTTAAGAACGATTTTATTAGTTTTACTGAAAAATTCTGTTAGGAAGTAGATTGGAATCACACTTAATTTATGAATTAATCTTGGGAGAATTGTGACCCTAACATTCATGTATGTGGAATAAGATGTATTCTTAAAATGGCACTGTCAACTGTTATTCAATTTATTAATAGCTACTAATATTGTCAAATTGTATAAGGGTAAGTAATATTTTAAATTATATTTTAACTGATTATTTCGGGAAGACAAGACTGTTACTGATTTATTTTATCTTAACCTTCTTTTCAACAATTTTTTTTTCAAATTACTTTATTCTAAAAATTTGTACATTTTCTAGATTTTTCTAAGTTACACAATTACATTGCACATTAAGAACACTTTGAATCTTTCTTTCCTTTCTAAAATATTGATTGGCATATTATTCACATTTAATCCATTTAAAGTTCACAGTCCAAGTGCAGTTTTTAGTTTGTGCAGAGTTGTGCAACTATTATCACAATTACTTTTAGAACATTTTCATCATTTCTTAAAGAAACCCTGTAGCCTTTAGCAATCACTCTGAATTTACCCCCTTTTCTCTGCAACCCTTGATAGCCAGTAAGCTGCTTTCTTTCTCAATATATTTTCTGTTCTAAAATTTCATATAAATGAAATCATAGTGTCTTTTGTGACTGAGTTCTTCTACTTAGAATAATGTTTTCAGTGTTTATCCATGTTGTAGCATGTTTATCAGTACCACATTCCTTTCTTTGTTGAATAATATTCCATTACATAGATATCCTACATTTTATTTCTTTACCATTAGTAGATAGACATTTGTGTTCTGAATAATGCTGCTATGACTATTTGTGTACAGGATTTCATGTATACATACATGTATTTTTCTTTCTCTTAGGTACATACCAAAGAGTGAGAATACTGGGTCATATTGTAACTGCTTTTAAGTTTTTGAGGAACTTAAGGAACCTGTTTCAAAAACAGGTGCATCACTTTACATTGTGAACAGCAATGTATGAGAGTTCTGATTTCTTTTTGTGCTCATCAATACTTGTTATTGCCTGTCTTTTTGATTATAGTCATTTCTGTGGATGTTAAGTGATACCTCATTGTGCTTTTCATTTGCGTTTCCCTGATGGCTAATGATGTTGAGCATCTTTGGATGTGGTATTGGCTATTTGTCTGTTTTTGAAGAAATGCATATATATTCTGCATACAAATCTCTTTTGTGTATACCTCTGGATACAAGTCTCTTTTTTGGCTGTATATTTTGAAACTATTTTCTTTAATTCTTGGTGTTGTTTTCCTTTATTAATGGTGTTTTTAAGCATAAATGTTTTACATTTTGATGATATTTATCTACCCTTTTTTTTTGTTACCCATGCTTTGGTGAGAAATCATTGCCTAGTCTAAGATCAAGAAGATGGAAACCAGGGGCGCCTGGGTGGCGCAGTCGGTTAAGCGTCCGACTTTAGCCAGGTCACGATCTCGCGGTCTGTGAGTTCGAGCCCCGCGTCAGGCCCTGGGCTGATGGCTCGGAGCCTGGAGCCTGTTTCCGATTCTGTGTCTCCCTCTCTCTCTGCCCCTGCCCCGTTCATGCTCTGTCTCTCTCTGTCCCAAAAATAAATAAACGTTGAAAAAAAAAATTAAAAAAAAAAAAAAAGAAGATGGAAACCTATGTTTTCTTCTTCGAGTTTTATAGTTTTATATCTTGCATTTAATTCTTTGTTCCATTTTGAGTTCGTTTTTGAATGTGATGTTTGATAGGAATCCAACTTCATTCTTTTGTTATTCAGTTATCCCAGTACCATTTGTTGAAAAAAACCTAGTCTTCCCCTCACTGCATCTGTTTGGGCATCTTTATTGAGTATCATGGGACTGTAAATAGAAGGATTTTTTTCTTAGACCTCAATTCTGTTCCTTTGATTTATACATTTATCCTCATGTCTATGCTACACTATTGATTATTATAGATTTGTAATAGATTTTGCAATTGGGATATGTGCCTCATACAAATTTTTTCTTCTTTTTTCAATATTAGCTATTCTGGGTCTCTTGCATTTCCATATGGATTTTAGAAACATCTTTTCCATTCTTACAAGAAAAGCAAGCTGGGTTTATTTTGATAGAGATTGCATTGAATTAGAAGATCAATTTGGCAAATACCACTATCTTAGGATACTTTATCTTGTAATCAATCAGTATGGGGTGTTTCATTATTTTAGGTCTACTTTAATTTTTTTCAATAATGTTTTGTGGTTTTCAGAGTATAATTTTGCACTTCTTTGGGTACATATATTCCTAAAAATTTAATTAATTTTTATGCTATTTTAAGTGGAACTGTTTCTTCATTTCCTTTTTGGGTGGTTTATTCCTACTGTAGAGATCTGTAATTAATTTTATATAGTGATCTTATATCCTGCCACCCTGCTTGATAGGTTGATTCTTCGGGGTTTTCTATTTGTAAGATTATGTCATTTATAAGCAGAGATAATTTTACTTCTTCTTTTCCAATCTGGTGCCTTTTGTCTCATTTTATTGCCCATTCATTACCCTGCTAGAATCTCTCATATAAAGTTGAATAGAAAAAAAAGAGTAGACATCTATGTCTTGTTCCATATCTCATTGGTAAAGAAACCACTCTTTCGCCCTTAAGTATGATAATTGATGTTTGCTCTGAAGTTTTGTTGATAAACTTTATCAGATTGAGGAAGTTTCTTTTGGTTCGTAGTTGTTGAATGTTTTTGTCTTTTATCATGAAGAGGTGTTGGATTCTGGTGAATGCTTTTTCTGTATCTATTGAAATAATATTGCGGTTTTTGTTTTTTATTCTGTTGGTATGATATATTACTTGAATTTTGGATGTTAAACCAACTTTACATTGCTGGGATATTTTTGCCTTTATCTGACTTTGGTATCAAGTCAGATCTTTGGCATCTACTGGCCTTGTAGAATAAATTAGAAAATATTTTCTCCTCATATGTTTTGGAAGAGTTCGAAAAGAATGGGTATTCATTTAAAAAAAATACTTGGTTCACCAGTTAAAGCCATCTGGTACTAGAATTTTTTATTTTGGGTAGTTTTGATAACTGATTAATAAACCTTTTCAGTTATCATAGGTCTGTTGAGATTTTCTATTTCTTCTTGAGTTAGTTTAGGTGATCTGTGTCTTTCTACGTACGTAGGTTATCTAATTTGCTGATGTACAATTGCTTACAGTATTCTCTAATAATCCTTTTTTTATTTCTGTACTAGTGTCCTTACTTTCATTTTTGATTTTAGTTACTTACACCTTTTCTCTTTTTTCTTTGTCATTCTAACTAAAGGTTTGTTAATTTTTTTTAATGTTTATTTTTGAGAGAGAGACAGAGTCGGGGAGGGGCAGAGAGAGAGAGGGAGACACAGAATCTGAAACAGGCTCCAGGCTCTGAGCTGTCAGCACAGAGCCCCATGCAGGGCTCAAACTCATGAACTGAACCGTAAGATCATGACCTGAGCCCAAGTTGGATGCTTAACGGACTGAGCCACCCAGACTCCCCTAAAGGTTTGTTAATTTTGTTGCTATTTACAAAGAGTCAGATTTTGCTTTAATTGATTATTGTTTTGCTAGCCCCTTTTTAAAAACTTTCCATATTAATCTTTATCATTTCCTTTCTATTCTCTTTGGTTTTACTTTGCTATTTTAATTTGTTTTCTATTTCTTCAATGTGTAAAATTAGATTCTTAATTTGAGGTATGTTTTCCTTTTTAATGTTGGCATTTATAGCTATAAATTTCCCCCAGTACTACCTTTGCTGCATCTTGTAATTATTAGTATTTATGCGTTGTTTTCATTCATCTCTGAATATTTTCTAATTCTCTTGTGATCTCTTCTTTCACCTATTTGTTGTTTATGATTAGTTTGTCTAATTTCCACATATTAACTTTTTCTTTTGGTTTTTCTTCTTTTAGTGACTTTTTTTTTTAATTTTTTTTTTTCAACGTTTATTTATTTTTGGGACAGAGAGAGACAGAGCATGAACGGGGGAGGGGCAGAGAGAGAGGGAGACACAGAATCGGAAACAGGCTCCAGGCTCTGAGCCATCAGCCCAGAGCCCGACGCGGGGCTCGAACTCACGGACCACGAGATAGTGACCTGGCTGAAGTCGGACGCTTAACCGACTGCGCCACCCAGGCGCCCCTTCTTTTAGTGACTTTTAACTCCAATCCGCTATGGTTGGACAAGGTACTTTGTATAATTGTAATGTTTTTAAATTGATTAAGCATTGTTTTATGTCCTAACATTTGGCCTGATACGGCAGATATTCCATGTGTACTTGAGAAAAATATATAATCTGCTATTTTGGAGTAAAGTATTCCATATACATCTATTAGGACTACTTAGTTTATAGTGTTCTTCAGCCCTCTTCATCCTTGTTGACCTTCCGTCTAAATGTTGCATTCATTATTTAAAGTGGAGTATTGAATTCTTCAGCTATTATTATAAAACTGTATTTCTCCCTTCAATTCTATAATTGTTTATATATTTAAGGGCTTGGTTGTTTGGTACGTGTACATTTATAGTTATTATATCTTCTTGATGAATTGACTCTTTAATCAATATATAAGCTCTCTTTTCCCTTTTTTGACAGTTTTTGACATAAAGTATATTTTGTTTGGTATTATTTTATCTGTTCCAGCTCTTTTCGGTTATTATTTTCAGAGAATATCTTTTCCATTCTTTCATTTTCAGTCTATTTGTGTCTTTGTATCTGAAATCAGTGTCTCTCTTTTTTTTTCAATTCCAGTATAATTAACATCCAGTATTGTATTAGTTTGACATGTACAATATAGTGATTCAGAAATTCTGTACATTACTCAGTGCTCATCATGATAAGTATACTCTTAATCCCTTCACCTGTTTCACCCATCCCCATCTATGGTCACCATCAATTTGTTCTCCAAAAGTGTCTGATTTTTTGTCTTTTTTTCCCCCTTGTTCATGTTTTTGTCCCTTAAATTTTACATTTGAATGAAATTGTATGACATTTATCTTTCTCTGACTGACTTATTTAAAGTGAGTCTTTTTTGGGGCACCTGGGTGGCTTAGTCGGTTAAGCATCTGACTTCAGCTCTTGTCATGATCTCTCAGTTCTTGAGTTTGAGCTCTGTTTTCGGCTCTGTCCTGACAGCTCAGACCCTGGAGTCTGCGTTGGATTCTGTGTCTCCCCCACTCTCTCTGTCCCTTCCCTGCTTGTGCTCTCTCTCTCTCGCTCACTCGCTCAAAAATACATAAGTAAACGTTTAAAAAAAGGATCTCTAAAATGTGACAAGCCACTCTCTCTTACTTTCAAGATTCTTTCTTGGGGAGCTGAATTCCAAAAGATTGATAATAATTTATCTCAGTGTGGGTCTCTTTTCTCTTGATCATTCTTGGAGTTTGTTGTGGCTGGCCTTTGGATTTGTGGTGCATGTATTTCATCAAAATTGGGAAGTTTATGGCCATTTTTTCTTCACATGTTATTTCTGCTTCCTCTTGTCTCTTCACTTTCTGAGACTCCCATAATGTGTATGTCTTTCTTGTTAATGGTGTCCACAGTTTTCATAGGTTCTGTTCACTGTTCTTCATGTTCTTTTTGCTGCTCAGATTCAATAATTTTCCTTGTTTCATCATCTAATGTGCTGATTCTTTCTTCAACCTGCTCTGTGTCTGTTGTTGGGCACTCTGGAGAATGATTCATTTTTGTTATTTTACTTTTTCACTCCAGCATTTATGTTTACTTCCCTTTAATAATTTTTTTCTTTACTGATATTCTTTTGGTTTATACATTGTTTTCCTGGTTTACTGTAGATTTTTTTTCTTGTTTTTTTCCTTAGTATATTTAAGACATTTTAAAGTTTTTTCCTTGTAAATCTGATATCTGGGGTTCCTCAGGAATGGTTTGTGTTAATTTATATGTTCCTTTGTTTAGGCCATACTTACCTCGTTTTTCTTGTATGCCTTGTGATGTTTTGTTGTTGTTGAAAGTGGAGCATTTGAGTATGATAATGTGGTAATTCTGGAAGCCAGATTCTATCCCTTATTGAAGTGTTTTGCTTTTTTAACTGTCAAAGGTTATTTAGGTAATCTCCAAATCTGTATTTCTAAGAGTCTGTTCCTTGTTGTGTAAGCTCACTGAAGTTTCTATCCTTAAGCTTTTGTTCACCTCATGTGGTGTCACAGGTTTCCTTGACGCCAAGAGCCAAAACAAACAGAACACAAGGAAAAGGAAAAACCCAAACAAACACAGTACACACATCCACAGCCACAAAACAAATCCCTCTCCCAGTCTTTGTATTGACTCCATACTGAGAAAGTCTTTCAATACTTATCCATACTTGCACTGAGCTCAGAGGTCAGCCCAGGGTGAAACTTTGGGTCTTAATCAAAGACTTTTCTGTCTTTTCATGTCTTTTCTGAGCATGCATCTTTCTCTGAGCCTATGTGTGGTTTTCTAAACTTTCCAAGATGAATGAGTATTTTTGAATGTCTTAATGTCTCAAAGAATCTCCCACAGCTTTTGCTTCCATGCCTTGGGCATTCTGTTGTGTATCTGAACCAATCTTTTACTGTACACATCTGTGTTTTGTTAGTTTACCTTGTGGTATATTTGAGCCATATCCTATTTTTCAGTCTGTGTTACCAGGTAGGTTAAACAAGACATAATCACTTTGCATCATTCCTTCAGGTAGCCCTCAGATAAATTAGATACACATAGTAATTTGCTAGTGAAGTCTGTTCTGCTTCCTTCTGAACCAAGGACCAGTATCTCCTACTCGGAACATGGGCTACTGTCATTCTAAGAATATAACTGCTTTAAGATTCCCAGGCTTTAAAGTGGTCAACTTATTGGAGACAGTGTGGAGAAGGGCAAATGAAAACTCCATAAATCTTTTGTCCTATTTTTAAGTTGCTTTTATTTTTGGCTCAGCGTTTTTTTGGTTGCTGTAAATATTTGAATGTTATTTTTCTAATATTAGTTCTGAGAGTTTCTGCTTGTTTTTTCATATTTCTGCCAGGGCAAGAGTGCTTGGAGCTGCCTACTCTGCCATTTTCTTGATGTCACTCGTCACCTTCATTTTTTTTTTAATTAAAAAAAATTTTTTATGATTATTTATTTTTGAAAGAGAGAGACAGAGCATGAGTGGGGGAGGGTCTGAGAGAGGGAGACACAAAATCTGAAGCAGATTCCAGGGTCCAAACTGTCAGCACAGAACCCAATGCAGGGTTCGAACTTGCAAACCACGAAATCATGACCTGAGCTGAAGTTAGACACTTAACTGACTGAGCCACCCAGACGCCTGTTGTCACCTTCATTTTGAAATGATAGCTTTACTATATATATGATTCTGTGTTAGCAGTTTTTTTTTCGTTTGAGCACTTTGAATATGTTATCTCACTGTCTCTGACATCTATTGTTTCTGAAGAAGAGTCAGTTGTTAATCTTACTGAGGTCTCTTGAAAATGAGGAGTGGTTTTTCTCTTATGGTTTCTAAGATTTTTTCTTGGTTTTAGCTGTCAGTATTTTTGCTATGATATGTCTGTGGATTTCTGCATGTACAGTCCATGGAGGTTTTGTGCTTCTTGGATGTTACATTAATTTTTTTCATCATTGTTTGGTAGTTTTCAGTCATTATTTCTTTGAATATTTTTTCTGTTTCTTTATTCTCTTACCTCTCCTTCTGGTAGTTTCATTATGCTCTGTTGGTGTACTTAATAGTGTTCCACATTTTTCTGGGGCTGTTGACTATTGTTACTCTTTTTTCTTGATTTATCTTCAAGTGTTTTCTTATTTTTGCCATCTCCTATTGAATATTCAGCTCCTCTTGTGAACTTTTTGATGCTCTTCATTTTGGTTGTTTTGCCTTTTAGCATCAGAAATTCCACTTGGATGTTTAAAAATAACCTATATCACTTTATGGTGTTTTTTATTAGGTGAGACTTTGTCATGTTTTTGAAGCATGGTTTTCTTTAGTAATTTTTTATTGACTGCTTCTTCTGTATGTATGGATGACACTTTCCTCTTTTTACATGTTGTAATTTTTGTTGGAAAATGGACATTTAAAATTGTATAGTAGAGCAGTTTTGGATACTGATTCCTCACTACCCCATCCTCATTGTAAAATGTAAAATATTTTTAATATCTATTTTTGATTTTTAAAATTGTTTCATTTTTTAAATACTTAAATTTTTAAATCTAATTTTAAATTTATATATCTGGCATATGGGTGGTTCTAACTCTTGGTTGTTATAAACAGTGCTGGTATAAACATGGGTATGCCAATACGTCTTCAAGATCCTGCTTTCTATTCTTTTGAATTTATATACCAAGAAATATTGCTGGATTACATACTAGATACCTTTTTAATGTTTTGAGCAGTTACCACCCTCCCAGCCGACCATACAGGTTACATCATTTATAGTCCCACCAGTAGCGCACAAAGATTTCTGCTTTCTCGTATCCATGTCAGTGATTTTTCTTTTTTCTTTCTCTCTCTCCCTCCCTCCCTCCCTCCCTCCCTCCCTCCCTCCCTCCCTCCCTCTCTCTCTTTCTCTCTCTCTCATTGCTGTTTTTTGTAATAAATGGAAATTTAAGAAGTACTCAGAGTGCTTTCTTGGCCGAAAGCCATTATTTTTACCTTTAAAAGATTGCTTCAGCTACCGTGGGGTAATATGTGAAGTATGAGAGCATGGCTAGAGTAGAGGAGTGCAGGGTAGAGTAGAGTGCCTAAAGCCTGGTGCTCACTTCTGCAAATAATCAATGTGTAGTGTTTATGTGGGTATACTTTATGTTTAGATATGTTTATTTACTACTTTATGAAAAGAATCAAAATTAGTTTTGTAATATATTTTGGAAAAAATATAGCTAAAAGTAACATCAATTTTGAAATGTTTCACAATGTAAGCAATAGAGAATTATCTGGAGGAAAAGGCCGACTTTGTAAAACTTGGGTAAAATTTCACCATAATCAGGAAAACTGAACATGATCTGAATCTCAAATATTATACAATTATGTTGATATTTTTTACAGTTCTGTCCCTTTTTTTCCCAGTGTGTGTACATTTAAAATAGAGGAAATAATGAAATATCTGCCATTTGTCCTGGCTACTCTTTAAGTAAATGAACTAATTTTTTTATTCATATATACTTTCACTATACAATAATTTCCTTACACAGTAATAGCTTTTTCACTATACAATAATTTCCTTACTATAATTTCAATAAGTACATTTCTACTTTGATTTTCAAATTTAATTGCTTCACATTCTTAGTTTTTGTACCAAGGCACTATGATACTTTTTCATTTTCTGGAAAAAGTAAATTGCACCTGGTATGAAAGTTATTGTTTGTACTAAATATTTTTTTAGTTAAGTGAAAACAAAAAAAAATTAAAAACATTACCAATTTTTTACTGTAATTTTTTAGATTAGTTGAATATAATATACTTCATTTCTTATTTGATACTTATTATGTTTGATTATGATATAAGTGCTCTGATTTTAGGCCTTTGAAGATGATTTAATTGAAGCAAGAAAAGAAATTGAAGTATCACAGAGTAAATATAATGCTGTGTCATTACAGTTGAATAATAAACAGACTGAACTTATCCAGAAGGATATGGATATTACCCTTGTCAGGCAAGTGTATTCAATTTCAAATGTAATATTATAGCACTGTCATTAGTTATTCAGAATGGCAACATATATGTTTATTATTAACACTCTAAAATGACAACAATAGGTCTTCTATGAAGACATATGTTTGTATATTGAAACGATCTGGATTTTATTTATTTAAAAAATTTTTTTTTTAACATTTATTTATTTTTGAGAGAGAGAGAGAGAGACAGAGCATGAACGGGGGAGGGGCAGAGAGAGAGGGAGACACAGAATCAGAAGCAGGCTCCAGGCTCTGAGCCATCAGCCCAGAGCCTGGCGCGGGGCTCGAACTCACGGACCGCGAGATCGGGACCTGAGCTGAAGTCGGACGCTTAACCGACTGAGCCACCCAGGCACCCCGAAACTATCTGGATTTTAAATACCAAACTGGGAATCGTTAACTGAGAGAATCAAGGGTTGCACAGGATTGGGAAGAGCATTCTTAGAGAGTGGTTTTGTTTCCATTTTTAATAAGCATAATGCATTCATTCATTGTTTCCTTCTAAAATTCCCAGCTGGGTATTATATGATATTCATTATTGTTATTTATAATAGGCAATATATGAGAAATCCAATTTTGACTTTTTATTTTATTATGTTCTACATAGATTTAGTTTATGAGATATTCTTTCTATATCAACATAGTTAATTTTGTAGTGCTATGCAGAAAGTAGGATTCCTTGAAAAATATGTTTTCAAGTGTTTTGAAAGATATTAAACTACCTATTAATTTATTTCATTTACCTTTATCAGAAAACAATATTAGAATAAGTCATAAATATGTAGGTATATATGCATGCATATCACATATATATGTTATCTATATATACACATGCCTACATTATATACATGTGTGTATGTATGTACATTTTTACTTAAACTAATTAAAGTAATCATACAAAGTTGGGGCACCTGTATGGCCCCATACAAAGTTGGGGCAGCCGTTAAGCAGCTGACTTCGCTCAGGTCATGATATCATGGTTCCTGGGTTTGAGCCCTGCATTGGGCTCTGTGCTGACAGCTCGGAGCCCAGAGCCTGCTTCTGATGCTGTGTCTCCCTCTCTCTCTGCCCCTCTCCCACTCACGCTCTCTCTCTCTGTCTCTCAAAAATGAATTAACGTTAAAACAATTTTTTAAAGGAATCTTACAAAGTTTTTCATATACCTTTATAAACAATTTCATCTTCTGGTGGTACTACTGTGTATATATGTGCATACATATATATGTGTATATATATATATACACACACACATAAACTATTTACATATGTAATATTATATATAAACACTATGTATTTCTGTTATGTATAATAATATTGTGTGGTTAAAACCTGATATGTAAATATGTATTTATGTATTATATATTTATATATAATATGTAATATATATATGTGTACATATATGCATTATGTATATGTACACATATGTATTACATACATATACATATATGTAATATATACATATGTGTGTGTGTGTGTGTGTGTGTATATATATATATATATATATAAATTTATTACCTAAGCAAAAATTCATTGTGTTACAATTTAAAAATCTTCTTATTAATAGGGTTGAGGAAAAGTATAACATTTATAGGTGATAGACTGATTGGCGTATCTATTCATGGTATAATTATTTTTGAAGACTGTAATTTGATGAAATCAGAAAAGTAATTTTACATAGTTATAGAATCTTAGATTTTTAATTTTTTTTTTTTTACATTTTATTTATTTTTGAGAAACAGAGTGAGATAAAGCGTGAGCAGGGGAGGGGCAGAGAGAGGAGACAGAATCTGAAGCAGGCTCCAGGCTCTGAGCAAGCAGTCAGCACAGAGCCTGATGCCGGGCTTGAACCCACAAACCGTGAGATCATGACCTGAGCTGAAGTCGGACGCTCAACCGACTGAGCCACCCAGGCGCCCCTAGAATCTTAGATTTGTAAGAAATCTTAAAATTGTCATTTATCCCTGTCTTCTTCTGAATAAGATAATATACCTTTTGGTCTTTGCTTGACACTTTTAGTTGATAAGTTTCTCGTTACTCTTCAAGACTGTTCTTTTCAGTTTATATTGTTAAAATTGAACATTGTTCAGTTGAGTTAAAGTTTGATTTTTTTTACAATATCCACCCATTAATCTTGAATACTTATTTAGAAAACCTCAGAGACAATCTAATCTCTATTCTATTGCATAGATCTTGAAATAATAGAAGATATCTTGGGCGCCTGGGTGGCGCAGTCGGTTAAGTGTCCGACTTCAGCCAGGTCACGATCTTGCGGTCCGTGAGTTCGAGCCCCGCGTCGGGCTCTGGGCTGATGGCTCAGAGCCTGGAACCTGTTTCCGATTCTGTGTCTCCCTCTCTCTCTGCCCCTCCCCCGTTCATGCTCTGTCTCTCTCTGTCCCAAAAATGGATAAACGTTGAAAAAAAATTAAAAAAAAAAAAATAGAAGATATCTTTATCAATAACTTTATCTTTTCATTGTTTAACTATTATTTCTCATAATTTTTCATGTTATATACTTTGTAGATGTTACACTGTTTGGGGTTGCATTTCTGAATGTGTTCCATATCATCAATATCTGCATCATCAATATTTTTCTTAAAATGTAGCACTGATAACTGCACAAAATATTCCAATGATGACCTTTCCCTTTTAGAGTATGATTCGGATGGAACATGGGACATAATCTAGGATGCAGTGTAGTGTTAAGTGCATGGCATTTGAATAATTACATTTTCTACTAAATTTTGCCCCTTTGTATACTTGAATTTAGTGTATTGCAAGAGCTATAAGCTACAGTAAATAAGGCAGTAATATCCACAGATGGGCATTTTATTACACTATGGTAAAAGAAAGGACCATGTGTAATTTTAAGAGCTTGACTGTAAGGGCTTATAGAGGTGGAGTTGGAAGTTTGGAGCAGAGGACTATGACTCAAACCCTCATTATAGGGTTGTAGTTGAGATGTCTGTAGTATTTTTCCTGAGTTGTCTGAATAAGTTGGGTGTATTATGTGTCTCCTTTCCTTTATGATTTTTATTTCTTAGAGGGGGATGGTGGTGATTATGATATACCAGTATCACTTTACTGAATCTGTATATTGCACAAAAGATGCAAAAAGCCATAATTGTGGGGAAAACGTTCTAGGCACTTTCTTATTTGGATATACTTTTCTTTATTGATGTATGACAGAGTTGTCCAAGCTTTATTTCTTTATGGGTTTATGTCTTTGGAATTCATAATTATTTGTATATGTATTGAATATTCATGTCACTCACTATGATATGAAACATTGTTGTGAACTCAACCTCAAATGATTTTTATCCTGAATTAGAGTATAAATAAATATCAGTACTTATATAATAAGGTACATGCTTATAATGCATACAGAGCATCCAAATTTATAACTAGAACTTGCATAAAGTGCTAGCCAGTTAGGTTTCCTAATCAAAAGTTTTGTCTGAATAGCTAATGATTCTATAATTACATGGAGGGTGGACTAAATGGCTGCATGGATAGTGGGCTAAATTACAGGGACATAGGCTTAAATGAGTTGGGAATTTTTCTTAGAAATTACTTGTGAATCTCCTACCAAAAATTAAAAAATAAAAGTCAAGATCGTGCAGTCATAATTTGGATTAGAAATGTCAAAGCCAGGGCACCCAACTTCAGCTCAGATCATGATCTCACAGTTCATGGGTTCAGATCCCCCATTGGGTTCTGTGCTGACAGCTCAGAGCCTGGAGCCTGCTTCAGATTCTGTCTGGGTCTCCCTCTCCCTCTGACCCCCCTGCTCTGTCCTCCCCTGCTCATGCTCATGCTCATGCTCATGCTCTGTCTCTGTCTCCCTCTCTCTCTCTCAAAAAGAAATAAATATTAAAAAAAAAAAAAAGAAATGTCAAAGTCAGAATCCTGAAATTGGATTGGTTGATACACCTGGATTGCTAGTTCCCAGACCCTTAGCAGAAGCAAGTGTAAATTATCTCTGTAAGATGATACAACAATTCTGTCCTCAAATTATATCCACAGTTTTTCAAATTAATATCCCACATATAGTCAGACATATTAAGTATTAAGAATAAAAACTAAAGACCTAAGAACTGGACTTGATAAGAAAAGACCCAATTATTTGCCTATAATATAATTAATTTGCATAGAAAACTCAAAATAACTTACAGAAACACTTTTCAAATTAATAAGTGGGTTTATTTAGTACACTTGGTAGATGCAGTGTTAGTGAATAAAACTCAACTGCACTTTTATTTCAGCAAAAATTTAGGAAATGGACTTAATATATAGAAATAATATCATTTATAATATGACTAAATATATGAAGCGTATGTGTAATGAAAGCTGTGTGTTACCTCTGTGCAGAAAAGTGGAAAACATTACTGACACAAATCAAGGGTCTAATAGGGATATACAAAGTTCATGGTTTAGAAGGTTCAATATGATAAAGATGTCAATTCTCTCCAAATAGGTACTGAGATTTAGAATAATGCAGATTATCAACAACAGAAAACCATTACTACCTCCAGACCAGAAGGAGCAAGGAGAGAAGCTCAAACCAGATCTTGTGAAAAGTCTGTCCTGGAGAGAGGTTGCCTAACAGATGTGTCTTTAGACAGGGGAACAGAGACACTGCCGACTGTGGTTCAGCATAGTGGGAGCCAGGGAAAGAAATACATTGACACAATTTGTCTCCTTTACCCTCTCTAATCACCAGCCAGCACTTCTAACTGATCAAATTCAGTCAGAGGCCGAGGACAAGGAGCGAGTGTAATGCAGTCTGTAGAGGCTGGCCTCTTAGGCTAGAGTATTAGAGAGTAGGAAGACATGGTGAACATTGGAGAATATATGGTACATTCTCCATTACTGCTCTTTTCCTGGACATTTATTGCTTATTAAGTTTTTGGTATAAACTTTATAATAAACTTGCATATTTCTTGTTTGGTATTTCATTAGAGCATCAGATTTACAAGTAAGCCTGAGAATTGACATCTTTATGATGCCAGTCTTCCCATCCCAGAGGGTGGTATGCCATTCCATTTGTTTCAGTACCTTTGTATCCTTAGAAATTTGTTTTAAGTTTCTAATGAGTTTTGATATTTCTTGTTAAATTTATTCCTAGCTATTTCATGTTTTTGTTACTATTTTAAATGGGATATTTCCTTCCCCTGTAGTTTACAACTGATTTTCCTTTCATTGCTTATAGTTTTTTGCTGTACATGTTTTGGTGTGCTATGATTTGGTGGGTAAAGTGTTCACAGTTCTTTTGTTTTTACTGTGAATTTCACTTTTACTTTTTTGCATGTAAATATTTTGCCTTGGATTCTAATTCTTCTGAAATTAATATTGCTGTTATTTATTTTTGTTTACATTTTTATGATAAACAAAACAAGTATATAATCATTTAGGATAATGATACATGTGAATTATTAAAAATAATTCATGCATAAATTATATTAAAAATAATAGTAAAAAGAAAAAATAGCTCATGAAGTATAGAAAAGTACAAAGAAGATAGAGGAAAAGTATTACACTTAAAATACAACTCCAGACAAGTAAAAGCCATTAAAATTTTGTGAGAATCATTCTAGATTTTTCTCAATTTACATTTATAGATTGAATATTAGGTGGATAGAAATTTTTAGATAAAAGGGACTATACTAAATGTGTTCTTTTAATAAGTAATAACTTCAGCTTTTTATGATATGATGGAACAATGAGACACTGATGTGAAATTGAGGGAATTATTAAACCTTTCTCTATAAAAAGCACTGACTCTCTCTAAAGCTAAGAAGGAAATGGCATGAAAAACTTTGGAGGTCAATCTCATTATGTATTTTTTTAATCCACATTTCATCTTTAGTTCATTTTGAGACCTGCTGTGTAAACTTTGGAAAACAGAACATACATTCAACCATTTTAACTCCTGATTTTGCAACTTGAGATATATGACACTTGTAACCAAAGTGACCAAAGATGTTTAGGATTGGTTCTGTATTTTGCTTCAGTGCTCATCACCTAACTTTTTACTTTTGATGTGTTCATTCCTTCACTCTATTTTGATTCACCTCAGGGGCTCATTTTTATTTATTTATTTATTTTTCTTTTTAAATATACTTTATTGTCAAATTGGTTTCCATACAATACCCAGTGCTCATCCCAACATCAGGGGCTTATTTTTAAAATTTTTTTTAAACATTTTTATTTATTTTTGAGAGACAGAGACAGAGCATGAGCGGGGGAGGGGCAGAGAGAGAGAGGGAGACACAGAATCCGAAGCAGGCTCCAGGTTCCAAGCTGTCAGCACAGAGCCCCATGCAGGGCTCGAACCCATAAACTGTGAGATCATGACCTGAGCTGAAGTCGGACGCTCAACCATGACCTGAGCTGAAGTCAGACGCTCAACCGACTGAGCCACCCAGGCGCCAGGGTCTCTTTTTTAATAGGGCCTTCCCTGTTGCTAGAGTATGCTTTCTCCCCCATTGTCCTTGTATTTAGCCATGTGACTTATTTTGGCCTGTGAGACAAGAGTGAAAGTAATATATGCCATGTCCTAATGTTTTAAAAGAAGCATTGCTTGATTTGCCTTTGCTTTTTGTCCTCTGCCACCAGAATAGTATATTCCTAATATAGTCTGCTGCTGCAGTTTGAGTCTTAAGATAGAGGAAAGCCACATGTAATGTGAGCAAGCAGTAAATCTTTGTTTTTATAAACCATCCAGATTTTTTTAAACTGCAGAATAACCTAGAGAAGCTGCCGGAAACCCTCTGTCAGTCTTTGGTATCAAACTTGATCTCCACAGGGATATTCCTAATTTATCCCATGGCCCACTCAATCCCTTAGATAGCATCACTGTAACTAAAAAATCACCGGATTTATCTTTCAGGAATCCAGTATTTTTAACAGCACTTGACATTATTCTTGAGGAAATGTTGTCGGTTCTCAGAGCTGTCTCAAGTCTCTCATACTTTCCTTTACTCCTTTTTATCTGTGTCTACAGGAAATTCTCAAGTTTGAACCTACCAATTAACTTTATTTTCCATAGCTTTTATTTTCCTTATAACTGTAATTATGCATTTTGATGTTATTATGGTATCTTTCCTTTTTAACAATGTCTCTTTATGTTATCCTTTTCATTTCATCCATTCAACAACTGTCTTATCCCATATATCCTAGCAAACAGAGCATGAGGGAAGGATTAAGTCCTGATTGCTTACTTAGGAGATTCAATTCCAGGGGTAAGTGAGTGAGAGAAAGAGAGAGAAGAATGAGGCAGGCAAGGATAAAGAGTAATTCAAGGAAATGCACTATTGTGCTGGCTACTGCTTTGTGATGAACCATGAAGAGATAGCAGGTGCACTGAATTTGCTACCCAGGGTGATTCTGAACAGGCTGTAGGAGAGAAACGATGCTCTAGAGCAATCCATCGGATGGAAAAAGAAAACAAGTTACCTGTCTGTTTTCTTCTTGTGTTTTGTCTTACGTTGATAAAAGTTTGCTGCATATACCATGCCTGTGTTGTAGCATTTTATCCTAATCTAGAAATGGTACAAGGAGACACACACGCTAGGCATGCAGCTGGTTGACTTCAAGCAGTGGAGCCAGATGAGCTGTATAAATTTCATAGGCTTAAGTGGCAGTTAATAGGCTGAGACAGAGCAAGGGAATGAGAGTCTAAGAGGCAGGTATAGACTGAATCTGGAAATATGCATAAGATGTATATAATACACCAACAACTACAACAACTGGAATTACCTTAGGTGCTCTGTTTGTAGTAGTGAACAAAAAAGTTCCTACCTTCACAGAGGCTTTATTAAGATCATCTTTACATCTTGTCTTTCTATTGATAATTTAGAGAAGTGTGATGATTTCTTTTTTATACATTTTCTAGACCTTCCTTCTAATTCCTTTAGTAATTTCTACTCAGAGGTATACTTTTCCTCCGAGTATGTACAATAAACTTCCTTTTTTCTTAATTCTTAGTACTCCCCTTTTTTAGTAAGTCCAGTTTGTTTTTCTTTATTTGTTTTCAAACGAGGAAAGATCTAGACAAATTAAGTGTTTGCTAGTGGTCCAGACGTGTGCCTTTTGTAAGCTTTATTGCTTACTTTGATACTAATCAAATTCCACATTTTGTATTTGCAACAATGGTGTACATCCCATTGCATCTACTTTTCAAGTAGAAAGAAGAGAAAGAAACTTATCTCGATAGTGTAAGATCATGCTTCCATTCCACTTACTGGGAGTATGCCTAGGACATAGCATGGGATGAGAGACAGGGGTATGCTATTCCCTTAGTTGATTTTTAATCCTCAGGTGCCTCATAGTGTGAGCATTTCCCTATTCTTGAGTATGTTTTTTTCTGACTAAAGATACATATATTTTGTTCCACATGACCCTTAAATGCAAGCCAGCTACTGATCTTCTCTTTAAGAAATAACAAATATTTCTAGCATTGGAAGAGAAGTAAATTTGCTGTGTTTCACATTGCACTGAAAGATGGTATATGTTTTCTCCTCATCATGTCCCCGTTCTAAATGCAACATTTACTTGGGTTTCCAAACATATATCTTGACTATATACTGAGATAGAATTTTATTATACATCTATTGCGTATCTTATTTGATCATTTTTACCAGTATTATTCTGGAAACGGCAGTACTCAGCAAGCATTCTTACTGTGGGTCTCTCTTCCCCTCCTCATGTGAGCATTATATATCCTGCAGGCATTGCGCCATTATTGATTCTCTTCTCTCTCCTCTCTCGTTTTTGGACTGTTATTTACTGCAGGTTTTAGTTTTTTTAAATAAATAGTTTTTTTAAATAAGTTACAAAAAGATGATGCTATAGTCTGAATGTATCCACCCAAAATAATATGTTGGAATCCTAACGCCTAATGTGATGGCATTAGGAAGAGGGGTTTTGGGGGATGTTTAGGTCATGAGGATAGAACCCTCATGAATGGGAATAGTGTTCTTCTAAAAGAGACCTCCCCGAGCTGCCGAATGTCTGTCTACCTTGTGAGGATACAAGAAGTCTCTGACCCAGAAGAGAGCCCTGACTGGGCACTCTGATCCCTGACTTCCAGACTCCACAACTGTGAGAAATAAGTTTCTGTTGTCTGTAAACTACCCAATGTATGATATTTTGTGATAGCGGCCTGAAAGGACTGAGACAGACAGTGTATGTTCATGTATCTGTATGGATGGAGGGATTGTTGTGCTATTTGGAAAACGATATTCCAAACTTCTAAAAATAGAGCTCATTTCTCCCATATTAATATTTATCATCTTCAACAACTGTTTGCATATCTCCTTTGTTCCTTCTTTTAAGACTTACCTTATAGAAATTAATTTTTAGTTTGAGGTTATAGTTTAAAAAAAGTTCCATTAGAAAATACAGTCTCCATAATACATATTATAATGTGTTGTTCTGTGAAATGTATTTCTATAAATATTTTTCTCTTCAAATTGAATATACAAAATATGTTCCAATTTTATGTGATCTGTTTCACATGGGATTCCCTACCATGGAACTCTGGCAACCCCTATACCAGGAAGTAGGGTTTTCCTGGACCCTTAGTGCCATCATTACTACCACTACCAGTTCATTTGTTCTCCTCCTTACCAGTTGCACCTGGGATTGGTTGGAATCACTGGTTTTCGCCTTGTGTTGCTCTCCTTCCTTCTACCTTTTTTTTTTTTTTTGCCTTATCTTTTCCTTCAGTCTGGATTAGAAGAGTCACAGGAATCCCAGCCCAGATCTCTGAGGTTGCAAACTAATGGTGCTTTAAGAAACTTTGGTTTGAAATTTAATTTGCCTTTGGGATTCCTTTTAATGCATCTGAAGTTCTGTATAATATGCAATGAAAGGCTGACTTACCCTGTATTCAAAACTGATAACTATTGTTGGCATCAGTACTTATCAATTCTTGGAACTGAAGTGTAACTTAATTTCAATAAGAAGGTGGTGCTATGTCTGTATATCCAAGGTTTTTATTACTATCAAGCTATAAAAGAAAATTGATAAGTATTTGGCTTTGAAAGTCATAGTAGTTCTATCAATACTTTCTAGGTGTATGTGATAAATATTAAATACTTTATATGTTATTTCTTTCATTAATATGTTTGCCTGCAGTAAAAAATAATAGATAAAAAAACTGGAAGACGATCTATAACTTAGATGAACACAGTTATTTAACTGAGATGGTCTTTATTCATGCTTGTCCCTGTTTATGGCTCGCTTTGCACAGGAAGGAGTTGCAGGAGCTGCAGAACCTATACAAACAGAACAGTGCACACACAGCACAGCAAGCGGAGCTGATCCAGCAGCTCCAGGTTCTGAACATGGACACACAGAAAGTACTGAGGAATCAGGAAG
The DNA here is from genome assembly GCF_022837055.1 of Prionailurus viverrinus. Lineage (NCBI taxonomy): Eukaryota > Metazoa > Chordata > Mammalia > Carnivora > Felidae > Prionailurus > Prionailurus viverrinus. The sequence continues at coordinate 45,813,803 of NC_062573.1, read as the reverse complement.
ACGTCCACACAGCCGAAAGCATATCATATCAAAAAGTATGCTTCTATTCTGTCATAAAAATGTAAATTTATATGGATGCACTTATACAAATATATAGAATTCAATTTTTTTCAGATTTCAACATTTCTTTATTACTACTCCCTTTTATATATGTTTCTTCAAAATTAAAAATGAAATACAGCTCAATTTGGTAATATTTAAAATTTTGTGACTTTTCTATATGGCTGTTAAAGTTGAAACATTTAAAATATAGATGCAAATTTACTCTGTAGGATATTGTTTTTATAAATTGGAATTTCGATATCTACTATGAAACATACTGTGACTGTAGCCCCCAAACCAGAAAGCATTTGGGGAATGGAATTTCTCAGCCTTCTATTATGAGAAATCACTCCTTTGTTATGATTATAGTTTATGACCTAAAGCAGTCTTTCATTATAGAATTGTGCATTGTTTCATTGGCAAATCTGCACAGACACAAATGGGTATGCTTCAGGGTCAGTATTTTCCAAGGATGTTTCTCTTTTTTGTCTGCTTCTTTTAAGTAGTCATTTTACTTTACAGTTGTTTTAGGAACCACTTAAGAAGGCTTACCCAGCTATTTAGGCATGCTGACTGACTCAGCAACAATAATTATGGCTAGTAATTAAAAAAACCACCTTTATTGAATTCTTTATGTTTTGTGTAGTGTACCAAGTTATTTATAGAAATAATTTGGTTTCTGTATAGGTCAATCTCATAAGATTGATTTTATTCCTTTTTAATAGTTGAGGCAGCCAAGGCTTAGAGTGGTTAAATAGTGCAATCTGTGTTGTTGTTTTCTATTTAACTCCCTCTTCTAAAAAAGGACCATGAAAATCCAATACCTATAATTAACATTTTTATGTTAGTAGTAATAGTAAATAACTATTAAGTAAACGTTAAGCACTTATTTTTAAATAATGCTTTGGAACAGTGGTTTTCAGTCTGTATTCTGTGTTCCTCTAGAGTTTCCTTCAGGACGCAGATGATAACGAGGGAAGGGTAGCGCCTGTTCGCTCCACTTAGAATAGAGCCGCTTTCTCTTTTTGCTCTGTATGGTGGGATTGCCTATTTTGCTTTTGCCTCCAAACCAGGCTCCATTGCTAAAATGACTTGGAGAATTGGATCTTATTAGTAACTTTAATTTTTTCATCCTTTTCACTTGTATATTTACCTCAAATATTTCTTTTTCCTTCTTAATTTTTGCTTAAAAGCCCCCACCCATGGCAATTTATATTCAAATACATCTTTAAGGTTGCTTGGTAATAACCTCATATCCCTTTTCTCTTATATGCTAATACTTCTTTTACTCTTTCTACTCTCAGCAAGAAAGAACTTGGTAAAGAGGAAAAAAAGCAGTGTTTCCTTGGCTATTTCATTTTTCAATCTTGTGTTCTAAGAATTTTTTTTTAGTTGCTTGACTAAAAATTTAAGACAAAATGTTTCAGCCTTAATTCTACTTTTCGGCTGATTTTCTTTAGCAATCCCTACATAGAGCAACCATCTCTTTTATTTTTTTTTAATTTTTTTTTTTCAACGTTCATTTATTTTTGGGACAGAGAGAGACAGAGCATGAACGGGAGAGGGGCAGAGAGAGAGGGAGACACAGAATCGGAAGCAGGCTCCAGGCTCTGAGCCATCAGCCCAGAGCCTGACGCGGGGCTCGAACTCCCAGACCGCGAGATCGTGACCTGGCTGAAGTCGGACGCTTAACCGACTGCGCCACCCAGGCGCCCCAGCCATCTCTTTTATAACCTACTTGAGAACTTTTGTAGATTCTGAATCATTTCACACAATTGAATACTTAAATATTTTAAATTAAAATAATTATTACCAAAGTATTAGATGCTTGTGATAAATTCTTAAATAATACAGAAGTGTATGAAATAAAAATATAAAGTATTCTGCCTGCCTACCTGAAGCCCTTGCCCCAGAAGTAACCACTCTTAATATTTGAATGTATCTGAGAATTTCTCTAGGAGAACAGAATATTTTAAAATTATTTTCTTTGTTAACTATACAAACATTACAAGAATACATTATTATAAGAAACAGAAATAATAGTATAGAAGTCCTGATACTGCTAGTCTAACAGACTCAAATACCCTTCCACTCACCCCAATTCATTTCATCTGACCCCAGGGATAATCATCTAAGTAGTCATTCCAGACCCTTTTCATGCATTAGGTATTAGATGTGTGTGTACATACACACATAATCACAAATCGAGGCATGTTATAATTTTAATATTTATTAACTTACACTGACTGTTCTTTAACTTGTCTTTAACTTGTTCTTTAACTTGTCTTTAACTTGTTCTTTAACTTGTCTTTAACTGTTCTTTAACCTGTTCTTTAACATTTTCAAAAATGTGCATTGGATGTATTTCCACCACAATACATAGAGTTCTGGCTCTCCTCCTGCTCCTCTTTGTCCTCCAGCATGAACATATATAGTGTGGATTTATAATTTGATGATTATTATGGTCTTCCTCTCCAACTTTTTGTTGTTACCAACTTTCTCATAGAAGGAGATGTTCCCCATCTCTTCTATAGCATCATTTCCTTACTGGACCATTCCTAACCACATATAAACAGGCCGTTATGTCTCTGATCTGGGGAAAAGAACAAAACAAACAATAAAAAAACATGTATTGACCCCCACTATATATATATTCCTTCCTTCTCTTCCTTTTCCTTTTCCAGCAGTTTTCCTTGAAAAACTTAAGTTTTCTTGAAGTTCACCTCTCTTGTTCTCTCTTGAACCAACTCCAGTCAAGTTTTTACCCCTTTCATTCACTCTTCTAAAATTTCTCCTCTCAGAATTACTTGTGACCACCACATTGCTCAATTCAGTGATCATATATCAATCCTCATTTAATGTATCAGCAACATATGTCTTAGTTGATGACTCGCTGTTCCTTGAAATACCTTCTTTCCCCCACCCCCTCTTCTGACTTGCAGTGCACTACGGTTGTATAGTTTTCTTCCTTCAATTCTAGCTGTTCCTTTTCTGTTTCTTTCACATCTTTTCCTAGTCTCCATGTTGTCTAAATGTTAAAATGTCCCAGGCCCTAATTATAGGATGTTTTTTTTTCCTGTGTTTAAATTCACACCCTAGGTGATTTTATCCAGTCACCTAGGCTTTCAAAATCATAATTGTCCATATGATGACTCCCACATTTGATTATCTACTCTGGATGTCTTGTGTGAACTTTAGGGAAGATATACATACATATATATCTATATATGTATATCTATCTATCTATATATATATATACACACACACACATATACACATATATACATATATACACACATATATACATATATACACATATATACATATATACACACACACATATATATTTTTTTTTTGAGAGAGAGAGAGAGCGAGCAAGCATGAGTGCTCCTGTGCCCAAGTATGAGCGAGGGAGGGGACAGAGGGAGAGGCAAAGAGAGAATCTTAAGCAGGCTCCATGCCCAGTGAGGAGCCCAGTGTGGAGCCCAATGCAGGGCTTGATCTCACAACTGTGAGATCATGACCCGAGGCAAAATCAAGTCAGACATTTAACCAGCTAGCTGAGCCACCAGGCGCCACTAGGAAAGAGTATATCTAATTGTGTACTTAACATTTTTTAACTTGTGTGCCTAATAAGCATCTCAGATTTCACACCTTCAAACTAAGCTATTGTCTGCTTTGCCTTCAATACATGTCTGAAATTCTGCTACTTCTACTACCCCTGTTGTCACCATTCTGTCCAAACCACTATCATGTTTCACACGAATTCTTGGAATAGTTTCTCACTTTATTTCTTTCCTCCTGACCTTATCCCCTTTGAGTCCATTATCAACACAGATGTCAGGATGTTCTTGCTAAAACTTAGTAAGTCCTTCCTTCCTTTACCTCCATCCATTGGTTTCCTGTCTCATGAAAAATAAAACTCCAAGTTCTTGCTATAACCTGAGAGACTGTACATGATCTGGCTCTTCATTACCTCTCTGATCTCATTTTTGCAATCTCTTCTCCTTAATCTCTCCACTGCAGCCACACTTAATTCTGTTTTTTTCCCTTGAGCATCCAAGTATTCTTCAACCTCAAGTTCTTTGCATTTGCATCCTCTTCCTGAAAGCTCTTCCCCCTGATGTCTGCATAGGTAACCTTTTTACTACCTTTATTCTTCACCTCTTACAGCTTAAAATCTAGTTGACCACTGATAATTGAGTAGCAGGAGTAAGATGATGTTGTATGTATGTATGATGTAAGTAATGTATGTTGTAATAGCAGAAGTACATAGCTTGGACCTTTTCCTATGTTTAGGGATAAGAGACTCCCTTTGTTGAAGTGATATATGTGATATTTATTCTGAGAAGATAAGAAGAAATCAGTGAAGCAATTTAATTTCTTATAATTCTTCTTATATGAAATCTACCTTAAGTCATAAATTCCCTAGTTAATGTCTTTACCAAATTGGGAGAAGTAGAGCTTATCAAACTCTAATTTGGAGAATTTTGAAACCTTATGGATGTTTCCCCAGGATTATGACAATGCTCCAAGAATCATTCTAGATAATGAGAGGTTTAATGGGAATATATTGTGCTTATGAATAATATAGAGGCAGGAAAAAAGAGCAAACTGACATCTGATGCTAAAGATCTGGCTTAATTTCCCTATTTAGTCTATTTCTTGTCCTCTCTTTTCTCTACTTTTTTTTTTCTTTTCTCCACTTTGAATTCCTGTTTATTCCAACTTGTTCCTCAAAAGTTACTTCTTAGAGGTGCTGTGTAGGAAACTTAACTGATTTTTTACTTGATACTCATTCTGAAATTTTAATTCTCTTTGTGGTATTTTAATTTTAAAGTAATTTTAGATAATTATAATTGTTCATTCACAAAGTTTTCATTAGTATACTCACCTACACTCAATTCAGAAGTCCTTGATTATTTATTTATATTTTGTGAATTTTGCCTGAAGTTAGTAGATACTATATTTAATTTTTCTTTGGTAGTCTATGTGTAAATAATTACCCATCAAAACACAGAAAAAACCTTTTATAATTCCATCTCCTAGAGGCAAATGCTGTTTAACATTTTGAATATTTTTTCAGTTTTTTAAAGTGCATTTTAACATATCTGTGGATACACTAATATCTTTTATTTCACATTATATTAGAACAATATCATGACATATAACTATTTTGGGAATAGCAATATATTTAACCATATTTCCAGTGTTGATCATGTATGTTGTTTAAGTTTTTTATTATTATAAATAAAGGTGCAATAAACATTTCCTTGTTGTCAGTTCAGACCATTAGTATTCATTAGAGAGTATGGAATATGCAGACACACACACACACACACACACCTCACACCCAGGCCTAGGAAACCATTCCTTTTATGAAAAAGCTAGTAACATCATATTAATGCTTTACAGTTTACTCTTAGTTCATACATAAAAAAGCCTCATTTAAGTTATTAAATGTTGAGAATGCACAGGACATCATGAAGTTTGAAGGGGACCTGCCGGCCACATGAGAGATGATCAGTAAATGTTAAATTATTGAACCTTAAGGAGTTGTGTGCAATGATATACCACTTTGGATAATGCAGTTTAAAAATCATAGATTCTTATTTGAAAGTAAGAGTATTTTCAAACTTTGCAGGCATATTTTTCTGCCTTAATTTAAATATTCTAGTCCACTTAATTTTTAACTATTTGGGTGAGTAAATAGTTCTAAAGTGGTAAAATATGGAGAAACTAAGAAGACAAGTAGAAAGGCCATCTAGTTGGAGCACAATCATAAATAAACAATATAAGATTTTATGATAAGCCAAGGAGAATCTGTGTTTCCATTTACACACATTATTTTAGAAACACATGATATAGGCTGAGGCACAATGCAAGTCATATCCAGCAACCATATAGTAATAGTGGTGAACATTTATTGAGCTTATTGTGTATTAGCAACTGGGAAAATGCCTTTTGTGTCACTAAGTCTCACACCAACCCTATGTGGTATATTACTATTATTCCTTATTGTTTTATAGATCAAGTATTGAGGCTTAGAATGTTTAAAGATGGTAGAATTCAAATCTAGGTGATCTTGGGTCCAGAACCCACAATCTTAAACTCTATTACAAAGCCCACTGTGTCATTCAGTTATACATAGAATAATGTGGTCTTAAACGTTCTGTAAATAGATTCTGTAAACTTGCATCATTCATTCTCATCAAAATTCTTTTAATGTTCAGTAACTTTATGTTGGGAAATTTATCTTGATACCTAAGTTAAACGTTACTCAAAAGAGTTCATTGCTGGGTGCCTGGCTGGCTCGGTCAGAAGAGCATGTGACTGGTTCTCAGGGTCATGAATTCCAGTCCGATTTTGGTGCACTGCTGACTCCATTACATCCTTTTTGGTGAAGAGGGATCCTCGCATGTTACTATCCTCTGTGCAAAGGGCTGTCATCATTGTTCTTCAGCCACTCTTTGTCCTGGTTATAAAAATGTAGTTTCTTTTATTATGCTATGGCATGGCAATTTTACATTTTTTTTAAATTAAAAAAAAATTTATATTTATTCATTTTTGAGAGAGAGACAGAGAGACAGAGTACGAGTGGGGGAGGGGCAGAGAGAGAGGGAGACACAGAATCTGAAGCAGGCTCCAGGCTCTGATCTGTCAGCACAGAGCCCAACACAGGGCTTGAACTCATGAACTGTGAGATCATGATCTGAGCTGAAGTCAGATGCTTAGCTGACTGAGCCACCCAGGCAACCACGAGTTAGGTCTTCTTAATTTACTATTTCTCATGGAGTTTCTGTTTCCTCTGTGCTCTTTCTTTCAATTCTCTTCTCTTAACTCTTTTTTTTTTTTTAATTTTTGTTTTCCCTCCATTTCTCCTCCTTTCTCCCATTTATTAAGTTGATTTATTCCATAATATTCATTCCATTATCAGGAAAGATAAAATTAGTTGCCCTCAGCGGTAAGTTGAGGGGAACCTGAAAGGGAGACAAAGGTGAAGAGAGAAAACTAGAAAAAACTTTGAGCCCAGGGAAGAGGTGAAACATATTTTTCCAGAGGTACCCATAACAAATCATTAGTCTTATACACAAAACCTAATAATGTGGTTCCAGGGCTCCTCTGGAAGAGACAGACCCATCAAAATAAATAAAAGTAAGCTAGTGTGTTTTCTTCTGCTGAGCCTGTAGCCATTTATAAGTTTTAATTGTTTTTCTACCTTTGCACATCATTTACATACACGTGTGTGATATAACTATAGATAGAGATTGCATAACATTTATAATTTCTAGACCATCTAATATGTTTGGGATACTATATATGTGTTTTATCGCTTTTTGTACTATTTAATGATAATTATATGACACAAGCTAATATCAGTCTGGGAAAATAAGGAGTTAGCTGATGCATTCTTTCTGTTTAAACCGCATATTAAATCAGAGTTTCTCTTCTCATTTTTCTGCTGCAAACAGATGTGGTTTTCAATTGTAGAAGTTATTGTCTCAGTCAGAGTAACAAATAGTATACTTAATCACTAAATAAGGAAAATTGTATTCTTTAGCCAAATTAGTCATTGGGTCACAGAGCATATGCACTTCCAAAATTGTAAAGGTTCATAAAGTATCTTGTTCCTTAACACTAATAAAAATGAGGGAAGGAGAGTACTTCAGTAGAAGTCCCTGAAAATTAAAGGACTTGGAGTTTGGTGTCCTGTTTCTGGAGATAACTTGCTTTGTATCCCCTAGAGATCCTCTTAACCTTTTAAACTTTAATTTCTTCAACAATAAACAGCATCAAGAATAGTAAGCATATTAAATTATTTATGGATTATAATGTGCTTGTAAAGTGTATAAGGGAATGTATGATTAAATGTTTTTATAGGCCAGAATCTTGCAAAAAATTCTGATCCATTTCAGCTTTTTGGACTCTAAGGGGAAAGAAATTGTCAAGAAAAGGGCCTATCTGAAGAGTACTCTGAACGATTGTTACTGCTAATAAAGTTACTAATTCCAGATGCTAAACCAAAGCAGATGAATTAATTTGTTATATTACCTAATTTACTCACTTGAGACTTTTTTGACTCACTCTACTGTAATTAATATTATTATTATTATTTTGCCAAGTTTACTGATGGCCTGGGGCCTAGAACTAACAATGGCTGCAGGGCTGTCTTTGTGTCCTTTACTCTGCGTCCACAACTGAGTGGGCTTACTGCTGTTGAATAAGTGAAGTCCAATCAGCCATCAAAGAAAATAGGCAAGTAGGAGATGCGTATTTGGAATAAGAACCAAGGAATAAAAGAGTCTGTGCCAATTCCTGGAGCAGAGCTGGTCTAGATGATTTGTTCTGGGCCTTTTTGATTCTATTCCACCTGCTGCTGGGAAGGATGGATATTTTCAGAGAAAGATAGTTTACCTCAGTATCTAGAGTTACATCAGATCAAGCCAGAACAACTTCTGAATAGGAGTGTACCTGTGTAAACTGCATGGCAGAGCAAAGTGGAGAACACAAGAGAGCAGTTAGTCTATTTTTACAGAGGCAAAAAAGAGGGGAGACGTGAGAAGAGACAAGAGAAAAGAGATTAAGACAGTGCCTTCTTTCATGTACGAATAGGCTCAGAGCCTTATATCTGTGAAGGAAGATCCCAAGACATGACACTCAAAGAAAATATACCACACCCTTGGCACTAATGGTCAGAAATTTATCCTCTGTCCTAACCACACACTATCATTCTTCCTGTACCTTGAGCAGTGTACGGGGAACTATAAGTTTTGCTTTGTCAACACTTGATCAATGTTCATGAGATTCTCAAATATTTGAAATTTGTAAATTCTTTTTTTTAATATTTTGAAATTGAGGTATAATTTGATATTTGTAAGTTATTTAACATTTTAAATATCTTACTAATATTTAATTTGTTAGTATTATTTTCCTACAAAAAGATTAATTTGTATTGATTGGGTAAAAGCTGATTAGTATTATTAAAGCATACAAATAAGAGAGAAAGTAGTTAAATAATCTTTTAACTGACTCTGTTACTGCCCAACTACTATGCTGTTGGGCAGACCTTCATTTATTCTAGCTTCAAATGTCTCTAGAAAGTTTAGCTCTTGTCTCCAGATTTTGCTTTTTCCTTTTCTACCTGAACTCAATCATGAAAGCAGCAACACAGCACAGGTAGGTCACTATAAGGCCCACTCTGATCCCTTCATTGTTCCTTAAAGGCTGTCAGGTTCCTACTCTCTCTTCCCTTCTAGACTGATGCTCTCAACTGTGGAAAGGACATTGGACATACTCCCTGGTGTAAAGGTAATTGAGAGGGAAAGTACAGATTTATTTCCTGAAATTCTTTATAAATCATAAAGGCAACCCTTCCTTTGTAACAATTGCTTAGACTTTGGCTGTAAAGTGAAATGGGTTATTTGAAGTATCTACAATAATACAGTGGTACAATCCCTGATAGGACATAAAATGTATATTGAGTATATTATGTCAGAGTGGTTTGGAGGATCTTGTTTTTATGACAAAGTATGTGTCTGAGAAAAAGCATTTAGAGAAGTTTTTCAAACCTTATTAAATTTTAAACTTAAAAAAAATTGAAGTATAGCATACATACAGAAAAGTACTCTGGTGTCTTTTGTGTAGTTAAATTTCTTTCCGTGAAGCAAGGCCAGCTAATGGAAGATTCCCCCAATCTTAAGTTGGTTGAGCAAACCTAAAGACCTAGCGTATTAGCTACATAATTTTGAGCTTGGGAATTTTGCAAACTCCCAAATTTGAGCAAAAAACCTTGGGGATTTTTGCTTTGTTATAAGATCTTACTACCTCACTACTAGCCCTACTAAAAAACCCAAATATTGTGATTCTTAGGTCACTTTCCCAGTGTCATCAACAAATATACATATGGATTTTTTTATGTAAATCAGTTATCACAAATTGAATTACCCCTTTTGTCACAATTTTAAGTTAGGAGTTTCATCACCAAGTAAGTTTATGAATACTGGAGGAATACCATTGTGAAACACATGTGACTCTGTATGAAACCACTTATATACATGCCACATACTGTCTCACTTTTAATAAACTCTAGTTTTAAATTTATTTAATTCATGTTGCTTGAGTTAAAAAAAATTTTAAGTTATCTATCATGGCTTCAGAACATGTCTTCTATTTTATCACACTCTGTCGAAGGTCTTCAGTTATCCCCAGTTGCCTACAGGAACAAGTGCACCTTCCTTAATCTGGTGTTCAGGAGTCTTTACATTCTGTCTGTTGTCTTACTGCTTGACTGTCTCTTGCTATTCCTTCTGCCTCCTCCTCCCCTGTTGGCAGCAGTAGATGCTAATTTATACTAAGTGGGACTATATCAGTCAAACTTAATGAACTCTCAATGAAAGACTCTTGGTTTTTCCTTTTTTTCTTTCAAATGTATATATTGAGTTCAGTTGGGTTGATATATCTTATGCTCCCTGTCTCTTCTTATAACAGTACAAAATGTTTTCACGTTTCTGCCACCTTCAGAATGACTTTTTGTTTCCATTCAGTTCCTATAATAGTATTATGGCTCAGTTCAGGTCCTTTCTTTTTCGTAAAGCCCTCTAATATAGCTAAACTTAAAGTGTTTTCACCCGCCTTAGGAATTTTAGCATGCTTTTCCTATATTACACTGGCCAATAATACATACTGCCTTTTTAATATCAATTGTAGTTTTATATTGATATTTGATTATATTATTTAGTTTTCCATTTGTTTATATCTTGTTTCTGGAATATTAAAATCACTTGAGGGCGAGTATTATATCATATGTAGTCTTTATAGATATGTATATGCGTGTGTGTATATTTACACAGACATGATTGTTTTATTGATTGTTAATAAATTTGGATCTATTTTTTGAAACAGCTTTACAATGAGTTACATATTTGCTTTGAAACCACAAAATCAAGTGAAGCTATGCTCCGGCAAAGTGTTGTTAGTCTTCAAGATCAGCTATTTCAAAAAGAGCAAGAAAATGCTAAATTAAAAGAAAAGCTTCAGGAATCACAAGGAGCACCCTATCCTTTACCTCAAGAAAGTGATTCAGAGCACTCAGAACAGGTGAGAGACATTTTCTAAAAATGTTACCCAGTACAATATCAAATTTTCTCCTACAATTGACTAAAGCACATTTAAATAAATTTATATATATCAGAATGTAAGTGTTGGAAGATGGTTTTATATTGTGCTATTTTTTGTACTCTTTGTTGACATCAATGTTATGTACAATATGGATTCATATAGAAATTCATATAGAAATATAGGATGGGGTGCCTGGGTCACTCAGTAGGTTAAGCATCTGACTTCAGCTCAGGTCATGATCTCATGGTTTGTGGGTTCGAGCCCCATGTCGGGCTCTGTGCGGACAGCTCACAGCCTACAGCCTGCCATGGATTCTGTGTCTCCCTCTCTCTCTGCACCCCCCAGCCCCACCTATGCTCTGTCTGTCTCTCTCTTTCTCTCTCTCAAAAATAAATAAACATTAAAATAAATATAGGGTATAACTGGCATAGTTATGATGATGAAACACTTGACTGAAATATAATAATGAACAGCAAATTAATAGGTCATGCCCGTTTTGAGACTTTTAAATTGAATGAGGAAATGGAATGGAAAGAGTATAAATTGGAAGTCTCATAAAGTAGTTGCATAATCCCTGGTATATGATACTTACTACCATTTAGTCCCAATTTTGCCACTATCTTGATGTATGTTTTCGGACAGGACCTTTCTACCTACTTCCTGGTGCAATTCCAGCTTCTGAGGTAGTGCAAATGTAAAGATAAATATACAGGTTCAGGAGTCAGGTAAACCTGGGATCAAATACAGCCCTGCCTGTGAGCTTTGTGAACCTGAGCAAGCTTCCTAACCCTTTAGCCAAAGTTTCCTCATGAACAAAAATGTTAGTGTTATTGCTATCTATATCATAGAGTTTTGTAAGCATTAATGAGAGAATGCATATCAAGTGCAGAGTTTGGCACATAGAAATGTTCAGTGATATCTCTTTAAGATAATCTTAAAGGTAACTTTCAGCTCTAAATATACAGTGTAAGGGGGTGCTTGGGAGGCTCAGTTGATTGAGTGTCTGACTCTTGATTTTGGCTCAGATCATGACCCCAGGGTCCTGGGATCAAGTGTCATGCAGGCTCTGGGCTGAGCATGGAGCCTGCTTAAGATTCATATTCTCAATCTCTCTCTCTCTCTCTCTCTCTCTCTCTCTCTCCCTCTGGCCCTTTCCTCTGCTCATGTGCTCTCTCTCTCTAACTAAAAGAAAAAAATTCAAAATATATATATGTATTGAAAGAAAATAATCTCATTCCTGTAAGTTTATTTAAGTGCTAAGGCACTTGTCATTTCTTTACATTTTATAATGTATTAATTTAGTTCAGAAATGGAATTAACACAAACATATAATTGAGTACTTAAATGGTTAGTAATGATCCTTTAACAGTAATTTTTGAATCTAGCTTATTTTGTCTTGCTAACAATTCAACCTTAAGGCAACAGTTTTTAATATAATATAATATAATATAATATAATATAATATAATATAATATATAATATAATATATAATTTTTTAAAGTTTATTTATTTTGAGAGAGATAAAGAGCATGAGCAGGGGAGAGGGGCAGAGGGAGAAGGAGAGAGAATCTCAAGCAGGTTCCATGCTGTCAGCATGGAGCCCGACCTGGGGCTCGATCATGACCTGAGATCATGACCTGAGCTGAAATAGAGAGCCAGACACTTAACTGACTGAGCCACCCAACCACCAAGACAGCAGTTTTTAAATTTGTATTGTATTATATTACATTTTTTGGATAACAGGTGCACAGAATTAATCATAAAATTTGTATCATGACATAGTATTATGTTACACACCTAGGCCTATTTTAGTTATTTAATTTACTTGTTTGTTTATTACAATAAATGGCCTTTGTCCCATCAACTAATCCAAGAATAGAAGATGACTAATGACTTACATCTCCTTGTATGCTCCTGCCCTATCTGGTACCCTGATTCTCTCACCAAAGTTAACCACTAAACTGTTAATATTTATTTATTTTGAGAGAGAGCAGGGAAGGGCAGAGAGAGAAAAGGAGAGAGAATCCCAAGCAGGCTCTGCACTAACAGCACGAAGCCCGATGTGGGGCTCACTCTCACAAACCATGAGATCATGACCTGAGCCAAAATCAAGAGTCTGACGCTCAACCAAGTGAGCCACCCAGGCACTCCTCATTCTGATTATTTTGGTTTTATCGCCTTAAAATTATGAGGAAGTAATATGTTGTTTAGTTTTATAATTTATAAAAATACCATAATGTGTTGTTGCCTGGGGTTTGGCAGTTTTGATTTATCATTATGTTATTAAGATTCACTTATGTTGTTTGGCTTAGCTGTTTATTTATTTTTACTGATTTAAAATTTTCCATTTTATGTGATTATATCATAAGTATTTATACATTCATTTCTAGATAAGTATTTGGGTTATTTAGGTGGAATGTATATCCAGGAATGGAAATCCTGGGTTTAGAGTATAAAAATGGTACTTTCACAAAATACTTATTTTTCAAAGTGGTTTTCATAAATTTTACTCCACCAACAATATGTAAGAGATCTGTTGATTCCCATCCTTCTTAACACTTAGTATTGTCACACTTCTTAGTTTGTTGGCAACTAATTCAAGTATGATTTTTTATTTTGATCTTAATGTGCATATCAGTGATAAAAAAACATCTCTGAATGATTACTAGCCAAGTGCATGCCCTCTTCTGCAAAACTTCTATTTATGACTTTTATCCATTTTTCTGCTGGATTCTTATTGATTCATGAAAGTTATTTATGTTTATTTTTGAGACAGAGACAGAGCCTGAGCAGGGGAGGGGCAGAGAGAGAGGGAAACAGAATCTGAAGCAGGCTGCAGGCTCTGAGCTGTCAGCATAGAGCCCAACTCAGGGCTTAAACTCAGGAACCAGGGAGATCATAAGCTGAGCCAAAGTTGGACACTTAACCAACTGAGCCACCCAGGCACCCTTAGTTTTGCTTATTTTTAAACCTTACAGTATCTTTTTTTTTGTAACTGTCCTTTATCACATTGAGGAAGTTCCCACTATTCATAGTTTGACGAAAGCTTTTTCATGAACAGGTATTGAATGTATACAACACATCTTTTAAGATGATAGTAAGGCTTTTCTCATTTATTCTGTTAACATGGTGAATTACATTGATTGATTTCAATTATTAATTTAATTTTGCATTCCTAAAATAAATCTAACTTTGTTGTAATGTTTTATTGTTTTTGTATATTGCTGAATTTGATTTGCTAATGTTTTGCTTTGGATTTTTACATCTATATTTATGAGGAATATTGGGCTATGGTTTTCCTTTCTTGAATGTTTCTTGTCAGATTTTTGTATCATAGTGATGCTGGTGTCCTAATAGAAATTGCAAAATATTCCTTCTTACTAGAAGAGTTTGGGTAAGACATACTGTTTCTTGCTTAATATAAACACTGAATGCTTTCCTTCTAAGGTAAGGAACAAGTCCATTCTTTTCAGCACTGTACTGGAGATTCTAACTAGTACAAAAAAAGGCAAGAAACAAAATCACCAATTACAAATAAGAAAGTGAAACTCTTTTTATTCACAGACAACATGAACATCTGTATAGAACTCTACTGAATCTATGGTAAAGCGCTTAGAAATAGTAAGTAAATTTAGCAGTATTGCAAAATACAACATCACTTTATAACAGTTATATTTCTTAATATTAGAAAGAAATAATTAGAAATTGAAAAATTTTAAATACCATTTATAGTAACATCAAAGCCTATGTAATAATTAAGGATAAATTTAGCAAAATACACACTTGATCTATACACTGGAAAGTACAATGGACATACATACATACATACATATATACATAAATGGACAGCTATGCCAAATTCATGAATCAGAAGATAAAATATTGTTAAGATTCAGTTCTTCCCAAATTAATCATTCATTTTATTCCAATCACAATTCCAAGAACCTTTCTTTTCCTTTCCTTTCCTTTCCTTTCCTTTCCTTTCCTTTCCTTTTCCTTTTCCTTTTTTCTTTTCCTTCCCTTCCTTTCCCTTTCTTTTCTTTTTCTTTTTGAGAAATATAAGCCAGTTCTAATATCTGCAGGGAATGGCCAAGGCCAGGGACCTAAAAGAGCAAAATCAAGTTTCATAAAGAAAAAAAATTAGAGGAATTACACTGATTTTTATACATATTTATCAGGCTAAAAGAAAATCAAGATAGTGGGGTATTGGCATAATTATTGACAAAATAATTAGTAGAACAGAATAGAGTCCAGAGAAATACCCACTCATATATGTCACTTTATAGTAACTCTTGAAATGATGATAGGGTAAGTCACTTTATTCTTTTTTAAGAATGTTCTGTATATTCTTGCTTTGTTGCTTTTTTCAGAAATTTAAAAAAAAATTCATGTTTGTTTTTGAGAGAGCATCAGTGGGAGATGGGCAGAGAGAGAGGGAGACACTGAATCCGAAGCAGGCTCCAGGCTCTGAGCTGTCCGCACAGAGCCCAACACAGAGTCTGCTGCAGGACTGAAACCCACGACTGTGAGATCATGACCTGAGCTGAAGTTGGATGCTTAACCAACTGAGCCACCCAGGCGCTACTTATGGAAATTTTAGTATCAGCTCATCAACTTCATAAATAAGCATTTGTTTAGAAATTGTTTCTAATTTAACTTGTGATTTTCTTCTTGCCCATTTGATAACTTAGATGTGTATTGCCTCCTTTTGAAATACTTAGGAATTTCTTTTCCCTGTACAGATCTTCCTTAACTTACAATGGAGTTACATCCCCATAACCTAATTTGAAAATAATGTATGTTGAAAATGTGCTTAGGGCACCTGGGTGGCTCAGTCAGTTAAATGTCCAACTTTGGCTCAGGTGATGATCTCATGGTTCGTGAGTTCGAGCCCCATGTCAGGCTCTGTGCTGAAGGCACGGAGCCTGGAGCCTGCTTCAATTTCTGTGTCTCATTCTCTCTCTGCCCTTACCCCACTCACACTTTGTCTCTCTCAAAAATAAACGTTAAAAAAATTTTTTAATGAAAAAGAAAATATCCTTAATATATCTAACCTACCAAACACCACAGCTTAGCCTAGCCTATGTTAAACGTACTCAGAATACTTACATTAGCCTACAGTTGGGCAAAATCATCTAGCACAAAGCCTATTTTGTAATAAAATATTGAGTATCTCAGGTAATGAATTGAATACTGTACTGAAGGTAGAAAACAGAATGGTTGTACGAGCATGGAATAGTGGTAAATGTTCTTGTGATCGATCATGTGGCTGACTGTGAACCGAGGCTCACTGTTGTTGCCCAGCATGGTGAAAGAGGATCCTACTGCAATATCACTGGCCTGGGAAGAGATCACAATTCAAAATTCAAAAATACAATTTCTATTGGGTTCACATTGCTTTCTCATTATCATAAAGTTGAAACATCATACGGCTGAACCATTGTAAGTCAGGGACAATTTATATGTGTTATTTCTGTTCACTCTATTGTGGTCAGAAATAGTAACTGTGTAATGTTACTGTATTTGAAACTTATTGAGACTTGTATCACCAGAATATGGTTTATGTATAGTTGCAAATAATTTGTATTCTGCAGCTTTTAGGTGGAGTGTTCCTTAAATATCAATTTTAATTATGTCATTGTTGTTGATAATGTTCAGATCTTCTGTCTTTAATGATTTTTGTATTTAATTTTTTATTAGTTTTTCTGTCAGTTGCTAAGAGAGAGGTGTTAGAATCTCCCAATATGATTATTGATCTTTCTATTTATCCCTTTAATTTTATTAATTTTTGCTTCACATGCTTTAAAGGTGTTTTATTTGCTGTATACAATTCCTGATTATCATGTCTTCCTGATTACTTGAACTCTTTTCATTATAATAATATTCTGTTGACTTGAAACCCAATTTTATGTTAATTGATCCTATCCAACTCTTTAATGGTTACATTTTACGTGGTATACCTTTTCGCATCCTGTCTATTTCCACCTATAGGTGTCGTTATGTTAAAGTAGTAGGGTTCTGTGTTTTTTATTCATTATGGCAATTTTTTTCCTTTTCATTGCAGTGTTAATTCACTTAAAGTTAATAAAATTACAGGGGCATCTGGGTGGCTCAGTCAGTAAGCATCAACTTCAGCTCAGGTCATGATCTCCCTGTTCATGGGTTTGAGCCTTGTGTCCAGCTCTGTGCTGATAGCTCAGAGCCTGGAGCCTGCTTTGGATCCCTCTCTCTGCTTCTCCCCAGCTAACACTCTGTCTCTGTCTCAAAAATAAGTAAACATTAAAAAAATAAAAAAAAACAAACATATACTTAAATGATTTAAAAAAATAAAGTTAAGGGGCGCCTGGGTGGCTCAGTCGGTTACGTGTCTGACTTCAGCTCAGGTCATGATCTCACAGTCTGTGAGTTCGAGCCCCACATACATATATATATGTATACATAATTTTTTTTGAGAGAGAGAGAGAGACAGTGGGAGAGGGGCAGAGAGAGAGAGAGAGAGAGAGAGAGAGAGAGAGAATCTTAAGCAGTCTCCATGCTCATGCTCAGCACAGAGCCCGATGTAGGGCTTGATCCCAAGACTCTGGGATCATGACCTGAGCTGAAATCAAGAGGTGGACACTCAACCAACTGAGCCATCAAGGTGCCCAAACTCTATATATTTTTAAGAGCAATTTAAAAATACCTGTTTCCTGTCTTCTGGACCCTGCTGTTTCTGATAATAAGTCAGAGTCACTTTGTTTCATTGTTTACTTAAATGTGATGTTCCAGCTTTGTCTAGCTTCTTTTAAAAAAATAATTTAGTTTTAAGCATTTTTTTTTTTAATTTTTTTTTTCAACGTTTATTTATTTTTGGGACAGAGAGAGACAGAGCATGAACGGGGGAGGGGCAGAGAGAGAGGGAGACACAGAATCGGAAACAGGCTCCAGGCTCCGAGCCATCAGCCTAGAGCCCGACGCGGGGCTCGAACTCACGGACCGCGAGATCGTGACCTGGCTGAAATCGGACGCTTAACCGACTGCGCCACCCAGGCGCCCCTAGTTTTAAGCATTTTAACTACTTGTTTCCAAGTATGGTTTTCATTGTAGTCAGCCAGCCTTCTTCCAGTTGCTGGGTTTCATGATTTTTGTAAAATAAAAAAATTAATTAATTAATTAATTAATTAAAATAAAATTTGTTTTTATTTATTTCAGTAAGTTGGGGAAAAGTGTTGACATTGTTTCCTCAATTATTTTTCTGACTCCTTTCTCCTCTCCATTTGAGATTCCCATTTCACTTGTATTAGACTTTTTAGTGTTGTCAGTGAGATCAGTGAGTCTCTCTTCATTTTTTCAATCTTAATATCTATGTATCTTCAAATTAGCTAATTTCTGTTAATGTAATTGACCTTAAAGTAACTGACATTTCTGTTATCCCTAATTTGCTTTTACGTCTTTCTGTGAAATATTCTTTAAATATTGTATGTTTCAGTGCTGGAATTTTCATTTGATTCATTAGTATAGTGTTTTCCTATTATTTATAGGAGTTTTCTTGTTTGTTTATATCTTGCAAACATATTTTTCCTTAGGTCCTTATTGTAATAGTTAAAATAGGTCTTTTAAAATCGTTAAATTTTAATTCCAACTTTTGGGACTCCTTGGGTTTGTTGATTAGTGGTTTGCTTTTGAACGTGGGTCACATTAATGTTTTCTCTGTGTCTAATAATTCAGGATTGTGTAGTGTATATTGTAACAGATATGTTATAGATACTTCGGTTTCTGTTGTACTACTTACGTAAGTACTGAAGTTTTTTTGTTTTGTTTTTAATCAGAATTTAACTAGGTTCGACTTAAACTCTAAGCCCTAGTTCCCTTCAGGCTGGTGCAGTTAAATTGCTTTTATGTTCTTTTCACCTATCCGGATTGTTTAGAGGTCTGCCTAGTTGCATGAATATTTGAGGTATTAGTCATACTTTTTTCTCTTTTCTAAAATTTCCCCTTTCTGGCGGCAGTGACAGGCCTAAACTTTGTTCCTGTAAGTTTCTATTGGAATTTTAGCCTTCCGACCCAGTATCTCTTGTGGGCCACCCTCAGGTGAAAATTCATAAAAATGGGAAGATCACTCAATGGTGTTCTATTTTCCAAGGATCATTTCTTGTCCAGATTCTTCCTCTGTTGATTATTCTCTATTATCTTCAGATGGTTATTTTTATATTTTGCTCAGTGTTTAAACAGTTATATGGGGGCGCCTGGGTGGTGCAGTTGGTTAAGCGTCCGACTTCAGCCAGGTCACGATCTCGCGGTCCGTGAGTTCGAGCCCCGCCTCGGGCTCTGGGCTGATGGCTCGGAGCCTGGAGCCTGTTTCCGATTCTGTGTCTCCCTCTCTCTCTGCCCCTCCCCCGTTCATGCTCTGTCTCTCTCTGTCCCAAAAATAAATAAACGTTGAAAAAAAAAATTTTTAAACAGTTATATGTAGAAGGCTTAATCTGAGAGGATCAACTCAGCCATTATTGTAAGTGAACTCCCCAGTCTTTTGACTTTGTAGAGTGTAACTTACACCCACTTAATCACTTTAATGCAATGCAAGGAACTTAATACATTCTCCTTTATCTCTTCACCTTTTTTTGTCTTCTTTGTCTTATATTTTGATCCTATATATATATTTTACCCTGTAAGACATTATCATTATTATCACTAAAAAATTAGTGTTCATATAGAATTTTTATTCATCTGAGTGGTCTTCCGTCTTTTCTGCAGTTCTGTGTTTCTGTCAAGGATCTTTTGCCTTCTGTGTTAACACTCCTCCAGTATGGGTAGATCTGAGAGAGCTGAGGGGAGAAAAGTAAGGGGTGACCTCAGAAACGTAGATGTGGGCTCAGGTCTCCTAGGCCACCGTAAGGATGTAGGTCTTACCCTAAGTGAGATGGAAATTTCATTGGTGTGTTTCAAATAGAAATGCAGCATGGAACCTATTGGAGTGTTTCAATCAGAAGAATGATAAGATCTAACTTACAGTTTTCAAAGGATCACCCTGGCTGCAATACAGAAAAGACACTGCAGAGAGACAAGGATGAGAACCGGGGGGCAAATTTAAGAGACTGCTGTGAGGGTAAAGATGAAACTCAGTGGGTACTTAGATTAAGTTGTGAGACATAGTTTGATTTTGGAAATATTCAAAGGTAGAGCCCACAAGATCTGAAGGTGCCTTAGATGTGAAGTATGGGAAGAAGGGAGGAATTAAAAATGAATCCAGGATTCCCAGGGCTAACTAACTGGGCAAACAGGTTTGCCATATTCTCAGGCAAGAAATATTATTCTAGCATTTCTCCTAGCAGGAAGGAGGACACTGAAGTTATACAAAGAGAAGTGGAAGCCCTGACTCAGGGAAATAGTAATAGGAATGGAGAGAAATGGGTGACTTGGGATTTTGCTACAACTTAGTAACATATTCTTTATCATGTCATTACTGTAACTCTTCTTGAGGATTTAGTCCACCTAGACTCATCTTTTCATTTATCCATTCTTCCATCCATCCATTTGTTATTTATTCATTCATGCATTATTCAGTTACATAGTCAGTGCTTATTAAAATTCTGCTGTATTCTAAGTATGAGATTTAATGTGAAAGAATACAAAGAGGAATAAGATAGTCTGCTTTTATGAATCTTATAGATAGCTATGCAGACAAGAAAGTGATTATTATAAAATGTGCTATAATGGAAGCATGAGCAAACTTTGTGGAAAGAAGCTTTACAAGGAACGTGTGTATGGAGAGGAAGAGAGTTGTCAAAGCTTTCACAGAGAAAGTATACTGTATGTCAGTTTGAAAATTCTTTAGGAGTTTTACCTTGGTGGAAATGAATTGGCATAGGCCCTGAGAATAGTCTAGGTAAGTGCTTCTCAGATTTAAATATGCATCCAAGTCACCTGGTGGAGGGGGTTGTTAAAATAGATTCTGACGCAACAGGTCTAGACTGGGGCCTGAGAGTCAAGTTCCCAGATAAATGGTGCTGTGACAGTTTGTCCAGGCATCAGTCTTTGATTAATAAGAGACTGAGTGGACAATTGGATTATACAGTTGAGGGAAAATGGTAGGAGTATTCTTTCTTCCATTTTTCCTATCCCTAATTTATATTTTTCAAATACTTATGATGGGACTTTTTGTGCATGATTTTTGGGGGGATACATTTAGAGTAATAGATTACAACATAAATTCTGTAGTCAGGATCCCTTGTTACCTTGGACAGGTTACTTAATTTCTCTAAGTCTCAGTTTTATCACTTGTAAAATGGGTATTATAAAAGTACCTACCTCACAAGAGTTTTATGAAAACTACATGGTGGGCATTTAGAGTAATAGGTTACTAATTAGTTGTCTTAATATATAGAAAAAGCACTTCTTGTGTCATGTTCGTAAATTTGAAATGTTTTCCTATATTGGTGGTGATTTATCTTCTCTTCTTCCTGATCTCACTTATAATCGGAATTATTGGTAAGCTAACTGACAGGGTTTGCCACAGAAAAGGGCAAAGCTAATTGGTTCATATGGGATTGAAACCTGTGACCTTTGATTTCTTAGCACCCTGCTCTTAACTAGCTGAATTCTGAATGACTGCCTATTCTGATTTCAGAGTGCTTGTTTATCTTTCTCATGGAGAAGTTCTGTTTTTTTGCCTTGGAGGAATATCTTGCAGTAGAGGACAAGAAAGAAACCTCAGCCTTACATTTACCTGTGAATGAGATTCACTTCAAGTGGCTAACAGCAGACCACAAGATTGGAGTTGTGAATTTTAACCACATGCTTGTTTATTTTTATTTTGTAGGTTTTTCACTGATGGTCTATTCCTTCCTTTCCTAAGTGGCAGAGAACTGTTTTTCTGTATGTTGTTTTCCTTTGTGTTCTCACTTTCTTTTCAAAAATTTTATTACTAGATCTTTGAAATCCACAGGAAGATAAATGTAATGTCTGTGTACCCAACCAGTACTCTTGACGTGCTCCTCTTTGATCCCAGTTTACTTATTTTCCTAACGGTAATCACTCTCTTGGATATTAATTAAAAATTTTTTTAAGACCTACCTATTAAAACTGTTTTCTTAAATAATTTATCATTTGGTATTTTTTTATTTAAACCCTAAAAATATCTTCCTCTTTGTCTACTATGCTCTGAAACTGGTTCTTTTTTTTTTTAACTTTATTTTTGTAAGATAACTCAAAATTATCTGGCTGTTGAGTGTAGCTATACCTTTTTCCCCTTTCTCTGAACAGTCTATTGTATAGATGAACTACAATTTACTTATCCACTCTTTTTGTCAGTGAACATTTTTTTTTAGCTATAGGAATTTTTACACACTGCTGCTATGAACTTTGTAGTACATGCGTCCTTACCCACATGTGCAAGACTTTCTCTAGGATATATTTCTAAGGGTGAAATAGCCTGTCATGGATATGCAAATGATCAGGCTTACAAGAAAATGCCAAATTGCTTGCCATAGTGGCTGTCTAAATTATAGGCTTCTTAGTTGCATTCTTAAAAGGGATAAAATAGTATCTCATTCTGGTTTCAGTTTGTATTTCTTTGATTTCTAATGAGCTTGAGCATTTCACGTTTATGTTACATGATATACCTGTTGGTATCTTTTACTCATTTTTCCATTAGAATGCTTGTCTTTTTGTTGAGCTTCTTTATTTTAGATGCTAATCTTTTGTTAGTTATTATATTATTGACCATAATGTAAGGTTCTGTATTACATAAACTCCAGATCTCTGTGGCTTAAAATAATTTATTTCTTCTTTACATAGCTCTCCCATATGAGTATTACTTGGATTTTCAACTTCTAAACAGTGATTTAGAGATCTAGGCTCCTTACATCTTTGGGCTCCGTTAGCTTTCAGTTTGACTACTAAAGTCGTGCTGTAATCATGTCTACTCCAGCCAAAAAGAAGGGAAAAGGGGCCTAGAGAAACATATGTAGGAAGTTTTTATGAATAAGGCTTCAAAGTGGCACATATTACTTCTGCCAGCATTATTTGGCAAAGAATTGCAAAGAATATTGGGAAATATGAGCCCCTAAATATTGGGAAATAAATATGTGTCCATTTCCAAAGAGAGGAAGTGAGTTTAGAGATCAGACAGTAGTCTCAGCTTTCAGTTTTAATTGTTGCAAATATCTTCTTGCGGCTTGTCTTTTTACATGTTCTATGGTGTCTTTTGAAAAATGGTTATTAATTTTAATATAGTTGAATACCTCATCATTTTCTCTTAGACTTTGTGTTTATTGTATCTTGTTTAAGAAATCCTACCTTATCTTGACCTCAAAAGATATTTTTGTCTAAAGTGTTATAGTTTTGACTTCTACATATAAGCCTTTATGTGGAATTGATTTTTGTTTATTGTGTAAAAGATTATTCAATTTGGTTTTTGAAAAATCTAAGAATCTGTGTGTTTCAGCACTTTTTATTGGGTTAATAATCAGCCCTTTTGTCAGTGATCTGCATTGCTTCCTTTGACATTTTTTATTTCATGTATAAGTGGGTCTGTATTTAAGTGGGTCTGTTTTAGACTCTGTATTCATTTGCATTGGGTAATTGTTTGTAATCTCTGAAATAACAACACTGTGTTATTATAGCTTTATAATGAATATTGATATCTGATACGATAGATCTCTTCAATTTATTCTTCTTCAACAGTGCTTTGGATATTCTTGATCCTTTACTCTTCAGTATAATGTTGTAACCAGCTATCAAGTTCCCTGAAAAAAGTTATGGGAATTAATTTGGGAAGAATTGACATTTTTAGCATTTTAAATCTTTTTTATCTGTAAATATGCTATGTCTACTTCTTAGGACTTCTTTTTCGTTTAAACAAAGTTTTATAATATTATCCGTAGTGGTCTTATATCTCTTTATTAGATATGTAATATCTACTGTCTCTTATTAGATTCTGAATGGCTTACGTTTTTGTTGCTGTTTAGCTACTTGTCTTTTTGTTAGATTTTTCTGTTTCTTCTGAATAGCAATGCAGTTGATTTTAGAATGTTTATCTTATATCCAGTCACCCTGTTAATTTCTTATTAATTCTAATATGTCTTATAGATCCCTCTGGGTTTTCTATGTGGATAGTCTGTAAATTATGACACTTTTTTTCCCCTTAAAAATCCTAATGTGTTACTCACAGAACAAGTTACTCACAATCCAAAGTTTTACTATATATGTAGTATTTCTGTAGTTAACTCAGGCACAGAAATCATTTGTTGTAGTGACATATTTGTTCAGTGAGATTAGTTTTATTGATTTAATTAATAAAATATATATTGCCTTGTAAACAATCAGGGTTAATTAGTTTAAAAGTTAAAAAAAATCCTAATGTGTTATACCAATGTTTTTACATTTTACCATACAAAAGTTCAATAGAAGCAGTAAGAGTGGGTGTACTTGTCTTGTTTTTTAATTTTAAAGGTAATATTTCATCTTGGATAAGAAAGTTAGCCATAAATTTCTTATAGATACTTTTTATCAGTTTAAGGAGCCTGATTAATATCATATATAAATGGTGGTAAATTTTATCAAATGTTTTATTTTTTGATATCTGAGCCATTCCCAACCTTTCATAAGCTAATTCATTCATTTTACTGATATTTTATTTGTTTTTTAAATATTTATGAAGGTAATTGGTCTGTTATATAATTTTTGTATTGTCTTTATCTTGTTTTGCTAATAAGACTAGCCTTGTGCAATGAGTTATTGAGCTAAAGAGAGAATTAGAAAATTGACCTATAAACCTCAGAATGTAGTACCGAAACACAACATAATGGGAAATATGAAAGAGTTTAAGCGGATATGGAGGAGAGAATGAGAAGTTCAAACCATGTCTGTTTATAAAAGGTAAGGTAGAGAAGAGAGGCATGGCAATAAACTCCGGCTATATAATAGGTTTATTCAAAACTTACAGGTTAGTTTGACTTTAAATCTGCAAGCTTTTTACTGGTTCATTTTTTTGGGTTTCTCTAGCATGAAAGTATGATAATTCCATAAGAACTGATACAAGAGTTAGGGCTTTTATGATGATAAGTCATCATAAAAGGCAAAATGAGATTAGTTCCAGTGAATTCAAGACAGGTAGTGGTGGCAGGTTGTATACTGAGGATACAAGGAGATGTAAGGAAAACTAGACCTTAGCCCCAGTGCTTAGCCTCTACTTCAGTCCAGAAGGTGGCAGAAGACCTAAGAAGGGAGGCCTGCTATTAGGTCCTAAGTATGCTTTCACTTTTGCACCCTACATGTGGCTCTGTGTGTGTGTAAAGGTATGCAAAGAAAATGGAGAATACATATTTTATATAGTTGGAAACATACAATATGTAAATTTGTAAACTGCTTGTTCAATTACCATTTCATTATAATAGGATTAAATGTTTAAAAACATTTTTGACTCCCTAATAATTTAACATAAGAATATGCCCTTTTTTCCCCACCTTTCAAATGTTTATTTTAGACTCTACCATATTGGACGCAATGGTTACAAAGTTGTACAAGTCCTTGTCCTTTGAGGCTTGCGGTTAATAAGTACCATCATTCTCATGACTAATGGCCTGTGTGGCCTGGTGATAGATAGGAGCCTATTAGATGTGTTTATTTACTTAGTAGGTTACTTATTTATTTTTGGTAACGTTTTAGGCTTGTACAACCAACTACCCTAGGCTACAACGTTTTGTGTTTTCTTTTAATTCAAATATAGTTGAGACACAGTGTTACATGTTGTACAGGTGTACAACATAGTGATACAACATCTCTATATGTTATGCTATGCTCACCACAAGTGTAGCTACCATATCTCACCAGACAATGCTGTTAAATTATCATTGACTATATTCCCTGTGATGTGTCTTTTATTCCCATGACATATTCATTCCAAAACTGGAAGCCTGTTTCTCCCACTCCCCTAAGTGATTAGTATTTAAATTTCAACAATGCTTATTGAATGAACACATGACAAAATGTATATCCTACTCCAAACCAATTTAGGCTATCTCACAATGATCAAGTATTCTTTGACAACAATTACAGTAAGTAGGAGATAGGAGCATTAGGGAATCAGCTTTCACAAGGGATTATCTAATTGTGATGTGGAATACTTACACATGGACTAAAAGTTTCTGTTGTCTTTTTAGCAG